>NW_028318349.1:0-22500 GCF_062004578.1 Staurois parvus | reverse complement strand
TCTTTTTTTTTTTGCACTGGGGAGATTTCCCTTTGTTTCCTTCTCAAATATACACTTGAACATGAATGAGAGATAAGTTCTTCCAAGCAAGAGAAAATTCTCTTAACATTTATCAGGAAAACATGCATTTCTGTCCTAGTATCACTCTCTCCCCAGTGTGGACACACAATAAAAAGTACTTTTGCCACAGTGATAATTTTTAGGTGTATACTTTGCAAACTACATCAAGATCAAGCTTTCTCACTGAGCTGCACGTAGCAATAGAAAATCTTGAAGGTTTATCTGTGTAATGCAGGTGCTTTGGTACACCTTTTCATTTAGTCACAGTGCCCCAATCATGAGTGGTGCTTTACTAAAGAAAACACAGATCACGGCTCTTGCGACAGAGCTTCAACAGGGCAAAGTGGAATCTTGCCCTTGAAACCATAAGCTTAAAAAGATGAGTTGTCAAATCCACCTGATTATATTGGAATCTGAAGCAGGTTGTTCCTTAACCACTTACGCTCCAGAGGATTACCCCCCTTCCTGACCAAGCCATTTTTTGCGTTACGGCGCTGCGTTACTTTAACTGACAATTGCGTAGTCATACAACACTGCACCCAAATGAAATTTAAGTTCTTTTTTTGCCAACAAATTGAGCTTTCTTTTGGTGGTATTTGATCACTGCGTGGTTTTAATTTTTTGTGCTAAAAAAAGCGACAATTTTGAGAAAAAAAAAATTTCACTTATTGCTATTAAACATGTCCATTAAAAAAATTAAAAAAAAAAAATCAAATTTCATCATAAATTTAGGCCAAAATGTATTCTGCGACATGTTTTTTGCTAAATAAAATCCCAATATGTGTAAATTAATTGGTTTATGTGAAAGTTATAGCGTTTGCAAATGGTGGTATAGATACTGGAATTTTGTTTTTACTAGTAATGGTGGCAGTCAGCGACTTATAGCGGGACTATGGCAGGCATTTTGACACTCGGGGGAATGGATTTGGTGTCACTGACATCCCCAGTGACACCACAGTGATCAGTAGTGTAAAAAAAATAAATAAATAAAAAAAAATAAAAAAAGCACTGACACTGTACTAAGGGCACTGGGCAGGAAGGGGTTAACATGAGGGGCGATCAAAGGGTTAACTTAGTGCTGTTTTACTTGTGCCTGTGCTTTACACTATAATCACACTGCTTTGCATGGCTGTGCTGTGCACTAGCTGACAGGGAGGATAACTGTATTGCTTACATACAGTTCTCCTCCTCGTCGGAGATACTCGGCAATCACTGAGTGCCGGCGAGTAATCACCAGCCTGGACCCGGTGACCAATGGCTGCGATTGGCAGTGCGTGTAGGGCGCGGAAATGAAAAATCATGTATATATACACACACGATTGTATATCTGCTATAGGGTGGTCAGGAAGCAGTTAAAGGGACTTTCAGGAGAAACAGAGTCATACCATTGAAAGATGGCAGACTTTGCAAGAGTTTGAACTCCTAGCTTTCACACAGGAATCTCCAAGCAATGTCAAGTTCCTGGTGAGACAAGAGATGGCAAAGATGAAGAAAAAACTATTTACCTGGTGTGCAGCCGACACTTCGACAGTCTGAGCATTCCCATGTCTGATTCATGTGTTCTATCGAGGAGCAAGCCATATGTGTACCACTAGATCCACAGCACTGGCAGCGCAGAATCTCCCATTTGCTATAGGTATAAAGGTGATTATTGACAAATATAACAGCATAAAGACACAAACTGAATCATTATGTTGACTGAACACACAAAAAAGAGGTGCACAAACAGCCTCAGTGTAGTACTGATTTTATAAATAAAAGCAAAAATACTGTAAGTAATGCACTCATAGAGGGGGAGAAATGGCAGGCACGAACTATGGAGCAGGTGAGTCCAGAGCATGGTCAGTAGGTTTGTTCTTTTATGTGCACTAGATTGGGCAAGAGGCTACGATTAGAATTCTTTAAAATGTCAGTAAATACCTTGATGAGCAAAAAATGAGCATACCCCAAACGTAGTTGTTCAGATAAGTTTAGTAAAGGGCAGGAAGACTGGCTTAGTACTCCATGTGCAGCACCTATGACACTAATATTAGATAAGATGCTCTCTTGACGTTAATCTATTTGCCCCTCTGATTACTCTGGTTATACTCTACCACCTTCTCACAGTACTTTTCACTCTCTATGGGCCTCTATGGTGATCTATGGTGATCATCAAATGCCTAATGAAGTGGTCCTGCGCAGCTCCAAAAAATTGCAATACTCGGTTTGTGATGTGATCTTTCTTCCATAAAGAACCATTTGAATTTAATTGAAGATCCATGTTGTGCTGGTGAATATTTACATTATGTTTTAGAATGTGTCTATTATGATCATTACTCCTGTACTACACAACAGTCATGAGCAACAAAAGATTTGTCTTAGTGCTCAGATTGATCATGTTCTACCAACATTTGTTTGTAATTTATAACAGTGCTTTCAGTATGGGTGACCCCACTATTAGGGAAATTGTTAAAAGGGGGCTCTCTATTTTGCTGGGGTAAAAAGGTTTCCGTTTGTAAACTAGGTAAATATCTTAATAATTATCCAATTCAAAAAGAAGGCTTTAAGGTCTTTCTTTAAAGTAAATTGAACGGGGTGTTAGATTTTAGCTGGGTAGCATTAGTAGCTCATTGATTAATTTCATGTATTGCCTGAGCTGCTTTTTACCACCTTACAGCAAACAGCATGATTGCCAAAACCAAATACTGACCTCTCTGGTTCACTATATTCTCGACCAAATTGGCAGACACACTTTTTAACATCACAATGCTGATGTCGGACCAATAGTTCTTGAAAAGCATTTTCCTCTAATTCCCATGAGGCATCTCTACAAAAGGTAAGAAAAACAAAAAAGGCACAAGATCAAAAAAAAATTTTTTTTACTGCTTAGTCAACACCTTTCGCTCTGTGAACAGCAAGACATAGAAACATCAGGGACCTCTTTTTACAAAGTTGAGGGCTGAACTCAAAGCTTGGCAGAGATTACAAATAAATCAAATGACTGCTAAAGTGTTGGTGCTCCACTGGGCATTAGAGAGCTGCAATGTGGTCTCAGAGGCAGCTTGCATAGAGTGAAAGGATGAGAGCACAAAGCTGTAGGGATCAGACCAGATATACATTTTTGTTTGTCAAAATGAAATCAAGAGTTGACAGGCTTCAAAGGGCTAGAACAAAACATACCTTTCTGGAATATGAATTCCCATATGTAGCATCTCTTTCTGAAACAGATCCTTGTTGTTGCATACTGTGCAGCGGAAGAAAAATAATCCAGCACTAAGTGCTTGGTACTGTTTTTGAGGGGATAAAGGATAAAAAAAAAAAAAAAAAAGGATTGTTAGAAAAAAAATAAAAATAAAACACGACAACATCACCATGTGAAGATTACCCCAGCTTTATTGCAAACCTATCAAATGTAAACAAACCAGGGATGTTTGTTAGGCCAGGTTCACATCTATTCGTGTTTTTTCATTTGAATGGACTGCCGTATTGGTGTTTCCCACAGGAAAAAGGTTCCTGCACCATTCTAAAAATTCAGTGGCTCGGAAATCGCATGATGCTTTTGCACCATGCAATTTCCCTGCAGTTCCCACACTCGCGGTGTTTTATTAGATGCGTGGGGGTACCATTCATTATGAATGGCAGCCCACAGCATTTTCAAACAGCAGCGCGTTTTGACTGCAGGTGGTTGCGGGTATTGATGGAATTACACATTACAATGCATTCATTACCAATGCTTTTCATGTGAACTCAGCCCAACTGCCCAGTGCAGCAAAATCTATCCACAATGCAAAGCAAGATACAAACCATCAACTACTCTGACAGGGTTGTAACTGAGGAGTTGCAATGGTTATACTTTATACCTAGTAGTAATTCACAGGTTAACTGCTATGTAGTAAACTGACAGATGGACACAAATATCCAATCAGCACTGTGTGATATTCAGCTTCTGGATAATGCATATTAAATCATCTGCACTGTTTTATAGGAGGAAGAGAAATACTACTGCATCACCCAATACTTACCAATACCTATTACCATGGCCCATCTTAGAAAATTGCAAGCGGATTTACTCAACTTTGCACGGGCCTTTAAAAAGCATTAAGTTCCAAGCTCGGTGCTTTACCCCTCTCAATCCAAAAGGTGAACTAGTAATTTCTAATATTATTACTATTTACCATGCCACACATGGTGGCCATTTGGTCTACTCTTCCAGAGTATAATCGTAGGGTAAAAATCGATAAGTTATGGTTCGCCCCTACACATCCGAATAATTTAACGTGAGTGTAACCATTGGGGTTAACTCCTACCATCTCTTACACACCAAGTCTTTCCTCCGCACTTTGTGGAATACTCTGAGACGCAATCATACTCTGATGTCAGGGGCTTCACCTATGACTGCCTTTTTATTTAACCCAAGTGTACCAGACAGCCTAACAGCTGCTATGACACAGGCCTTGATGCAAAACAAGCTTTTTCAGTGTCACCAAATGGTTGATGTAACTACTAGGAAATTGAAGCCATTTGATAGGTTACATGATCTACCCTTCAATGCACTTTATGGATACCTCCAAATAAGACATTACCTTTTAACTAGAGATGAGCGAATTATTCAAAAATTCAATTCGGCTGATTCGCCGAATTTGAGGAAAAAATTTGATTCGATGCGAATTTATTCGCTGCGAATTTAACTTATAAAAAGGGTTTCTAGGCTTCAGAGAGCCTTTATATTAGTGCAGAACACTGTACCTTTAATTTAAATGCCCTTGGAGATGAGGAAGGAGAAGGAGAAGGAGAAGGATGAGAAGAAGGAGAAGGATGAGAAGAAGGAGAAGGATGAGAAGAAGGAGAAGGATGAGAAGAAGGAGAAGGATGAGAAGAAGGAGAAGGAGAAGGAGAAGGATGAGAAGAAGGAGAAGGAGAAGGATGAGAAGAAGGAGAAGGAGAAGGATGAGAAGAAGGAGAAGGAGAAGGATGAGAAGAAGGAGAAGGAGAAGGATGAGAAGGATGAGAAGAAGGATGAGAAGAAGGAGAAGGATGAGAAGGATGAGAAGAAGGAGAAGGATGAGAAGAAGGAGAAGGATGAGAAGAAGGAGAAGGATGAGAAGAAGGAGAAGGATGAGAAGAAGAAGAAGGATGAGAAGAAGTAGAAGGATGAGAAGAAGGAGAAGGATGAGAAGAAGGAGAAGGATGAGAAGAAGGAGAAGGATGAGAAGAAGGAGAAGGATGAGAAGAAGGAGAAGGATGAGAAGAAGGAGAAGGATGAGAAGAAGGAGAAGGATGAGAAGAAGAAGAAGGATGAGAAGAAGGAGAAGGATGAGAAGAAGGAGAAGGATGAGAAGAAGAAGAAGGATGAGAAGAAGGAGAAGGATGAGAAGAAGAAGAAGGATGAGAAGAAGGAGAAGGATGAGAAGAAGAAGAAGGATGAGAAGAAGGAGAAGGATGAGAAAAAGGAGAAGGATGAGAAGAAGGAGAAGGATGAGAAGAAGAAGAAGAAGGATGAGAAGAAGGAGAATTCCAAGCCAAAAGTGTATCTGCAGAGCTCCGCTATTTCTTAGCGGAGCTCTGCAGATACACTTAGCGGAGCTCTGCAGATACACTTTTTGCCGGCTTGGAATTCTTCTTATTTTCATCCTACTTCTTCTTCTACATCCTCATCCTCAGAAGAAGAAGAAGAGGATGAGGATGAAGAAGAAGAAGAAGAAGTAGGATGAAAATAAGAAGAATTCCAAGCCGGCAAAAAGTGTATCTGCAGAGCTCCGCTAAGTGTATCTGCAGAGCTCCGCTATTTCTGACAGTTCTCTGACATTCACATTTACAGCGGTTGAAACATTGTATCTATTTGTTTCCATATTTACAGCGGTTGAAACATTGTATCTATTTGTTTCCATAAATGGAAACAAATAGATACAATGTTTCAACCGCTGTAAATGTGAATGTCAGAGAACTGTCAGAAATAGAGGAGCTCTGCAGATACACTTTTTGCCGGCTTGGAATTCTTCTTATTTTCATCCTACTTCTTCATCCTCAGAAGAAGAAGAATGAAAAGAAGAAGAAGAAGAAGAAGAATGAAAAGAAGAAGAAGAAGAAGAAGAAGAATGAAAAGAAGAAGAAGAAGAAGAAGAAGAATGAAAAGAAGAAGAAGAAGAAGAAGAAGAAGAAGAATGAAAAGAAGAAGAAGAAGAAGAATGAAAAGAAGAAGAAGAAGAAGAAGAATGAAAAGAATGAAAAGAAGAATGAAAAGAAGAAGAAGAATGAAAAGAAGAAGAAGAAGAAGAATGAAAAGAAGAAGAAGAAGAAGAAGAATGAAAAGAATGAAAAGAAGAATGAAAAGAAGAAGAAGAATGAAAAGAAGAAGAAGAAGAAGAATGAAAAGAAGAAGAAGAAGAAGAAGAAGAAGAATGAAAAGAAGAATGAGAAGAATGAAAAGATTCTTCTTCTTTTCATTCTTCTTCTTTTCATTCTTCTTCTCATTCTTCTCCTCATGAAGAAGAATGAGAAGAATGAGAAGAATGAAAAGAAGAAGAAGAATGAAAAGAAGAATGAGAAGAATGAAAAGAAGAATGAAAAGAAGAATGAGAAGAATGAAAAGAAGAATGAAAAGAAGAAGAAGAAGAAGAAGAATGAAAAGAAGAAGAAGAATGAAAAGAAGAATGAAAAGAAGAAGAAGAATGAAAAGAAGAATGAAAAGAAGAAGAATGAAAAGAATGAAAAGAAGAAGAAGAAGAATGAAAAGAATGAAAAGAAGAAGAAGAAGAATGAAAAGAAGAAGAAGAATGAAAAGAAGAATGAAAAGAAGAAGAATGAAAAGAAGAATGAAAAGAAGAAGAAGAAGAATGAAAAGAAGAAGAAGAATGAAAAAAAGAATGAAAAGAAAAATGAAAAGAAGAATGAAAAGAAGAATGAAAAGAATGAAAAGAAGAAGAAGAATGAAAAGAAGAAGAAGAATGAAAAGAAGGAAAAGAAGAAGAAGAATGAAAAGAAGAAGAAGAATGAAAAGAAGGAAAAGAAGAAGAAGAATGAAAAGAAGAAGAAGAATGAAAAGAAGGAAAAGAAGAAGAAGAATGAAAAGAAGAAGAAGGAGAATGAAAAGAAGAATGAAAAGAAGAATGAGAAGAATGAAAAGATTCTTCTTCTTCTTCTTTTCACTCTTCTTTTCATTCTTCTTTTCATTCTTCTCATTCTTCTTTTCATTCTTCTTCTTCTTTTCATTCTTCTTTTCATGAAGAAGAAAAGAAGAATGAGAAGAATGAGAAGCATGAAAAGAAGAAGAATGAAAAGAAGAATGAGAAGAATGAAAAGAAGAATGAGAAGCATGAAAAGAAGAAGAAGAAGAAGAAGGAAAAGAAGAAGAAGAAGAAGAAGAAGAAGAAGAATGAAAAGAAGAATGAAAAGAAGAAGAAGAATGAAAAGAAGAAGAAGAAGTAGAAGAATGAAAAGAAGAAGAAGAATGAAAAGAAGAATGAGAAGAATGAAAAGAAGAATGAGAAGAATGAAAAGAAGAAGAAGAAGAATGAAAAGAAGAAGAAGAAGAAGAATGAAAAGAAGAATGAGAAGAATGAAAAGAAGAAGAAGAAGAATGAAAAGAAGAAGAAGAAGAATGAAAAGAAGAAGAAGAAGAATGAAAAGAAGAAGAATGAAAAGAAGATGAAAAGAAGAAGAATGAAAAGAAGATGAAAAGAAGAAGAAGAAGAATAATGAAAAGAAGAATGAGAAGAATGAAAAGATTCTTCTTCTTCTTCTTCTTCTTTTCATTCTTCTTTTCATTCTTCTCATTCTTCTTTTCATTCTTCTTTTCATGAAGAAGAAAAGAAGAATGAAAAGAAGAATGAAAAGAAGAATGAAAAGAAGAATGAGAAGAATGAAAAGAAGAATGAAAAGAAGAAGAAGAATGAAAAGAAGGAAAAGAAGAAGAAGAATGAAAAGAAGAAGAAGAATGAAAAGAAGGAAAAGAAGAAGAAGAATGAAAAGAAGAAGAAGGAGAATGAAAAGAAGAATGAAAAGAAGAATGAGAAGAATGAAAAGATTCTTCTTCTTCTTCTTTTCACTCTTCTTTTCATTCTTCTTTTCATTCTTCTCATTCTTCTTTTCATTCTTCTTCTTCTTTTCATTCTTCTTTTCATGAAGAAGAAAAGAAGAATGAGAAGAATGAGAAGCATGAAAAGAAGAAGAATGAAAAGAAGAATGAGAAGAATGAAAAGAAGAATGAGAAGCATGAAAAGAAGAAGAAGAAGAAGAATGAAAAGAAGAAGAAGAAGAAGAAGAAGAATGAAAAGAAGAATGAAAAGAAGAAGAAGAATGAAAAGAAGAAGAAGAAGTAGAAGAATGAAAAGAAGAAGAATGAAAAGAAGAAGAAGAATGAAAAGAAGAATGAGAAGAATGAAAAGAAGAATGAGAAGAATGAAAAGAAGAAGAAGAAGAATGAAAAGAAGAAGAAGAAGAAGAATGAAAAGAAGAATGAGAAGAATGAAAAGAAGAAGAAGAAGAATGAAAAGAAGAAGAAGAAGAATGAAAAGAAGAAGAAGAAGAATGAAAAGAAGAAGAAGAAGAATGAAAAGAAGATGAAAAGAAGAAGAATGAAAAGAAGATGAAAAGAAGAAGAAGAAGAATAATGAAAAGAAGAATGAGAAGAATGAAAAGATTCTTCTTCTTCTTCTTCTTTTCATTCTTCTTTTCATTCTTCTCATTCTTCTTTTCATTCTTCTTTTCATGAAGAAGAAAAGAAGAATGAAAAGAAGAATGAAAAGAAGAATGAAAAGAAGAATGAGAAGAATGAAAAGAAGAATGAAAAGAAGAAGTATTCCAGTACAGCAAAAAGTGTATCTGCAGAGAGCTCCGCTATTTCTGACAGTTCTCTGACAGTTCCTTCACATTTACAGCGGTTGAAACATTGTATCTGTTTCCGAATAAAAACATCTGTATCCTAAATGGAAACAAATAGATACAATGTTTCAACCGCTGTACATGTGAAGGAACTGTCAGAGAACTGTCAGAAATAGCGGAGCTCTCTGCAGGGACACTTTTGCCGGCTGATCAGGAAAAATCCGATTCGCGCACCCGAAGTATGCTAATATTCGGATTCGCCGCGAATCAAATTTTTCCTGAAATTCGAAACGAATTCCACTTCGCCTGGTTCGATTCGCTCATCTCTACTTTTAACCATTACTTCCACTTTAAGATTTTCCAACCCCACAGTGTTTTAACGCCTATAACAGGGAGGTCCCTCCCAGAAAGGGCTTATAGCAGACATTTATAAAAATCCTCAATACTAGCCCAGTATCAAGTTCGGGTAAACATGCTTATATGCTAAAATGGGAGAAGATCCTGGGTGAAGAGCTGCTAGTAAAGACCTCGCAAAATGTTTGGCCCCAGGCGGCAAAAAGTTCTCTTTCCACTCTGTAGAAGGATAGCGCTTTTAAAAGTTCTTTTTTTCCTGGTATTTCACCCCAGATATTCTTCACACAATCCACCGAAGTGTCAGCTATTGAAGTTGGCTTTGCCATCAAGCTCGTGCCACTTTATATCGTATACACTCACTGGTCACATTATTAGGTATATCTGTTCTACTGCTTGGTAACACAAATTGTTAACCAGGCAATCACATGGCAGCAATTCAATGCATTTAGGCATCTAGATGTGGTAAAAACAACTTGCTGAAGTTCAAACCAAGCATCAGAATGGGGAAGAAAGGGGATTTAAGTGACTTTGAACATGGCATGTGTGTTGGTGCCAGATGTGTTGGTTTAAGTATTTCAAAACCTGCTGATCTGCTGGGATTTTCAAGCACAAGCATCTCTAGGGTTTACAGAGAATGGTCCGAAAAAGAAAAATTATCCAGTGAGCAGCAGTTGTGTGGATGAAAATGCCTGGTTGATGTCAGAGGTCACAGGACTGGTCTGAGATGATAGAAAGGCAATAGAAACTCAAGTAAATATGGACCAATATCTCCAAGGAATGTTTCCAGCACCTTGGATGGTTTATGCTCTCTTGCAAACACTGTTCAAATCGGGGCTCCAATTTATACCTAAATTATTTTATTGGGAATATCATCTTCCAAACTCCCTAAACTTCAGAAAAAGCTGTTAAGAGATATGATCACAGTGGCAGGATGTCTTATTGCACTTAACTGGAAGAAAAGAGAATCCTCATCTCAAGCCGCCTTACATGAGAGAATCAAAAGATTTAGAATTAATGGCATTGCTCTCCGCTAGACTTAATGACACTGGGGAAAAACAGAACGCTATCTGGGAAATGTCAACAGAAAAAAATGTGCAAAAATCCTCCTGCGCTATTATGCGTGACGAGCTAATAAGCAGCTAGCACTAAAATACCACAACCTCGGCACCAATAGGGGATGCAATATGATATGAGTGCAGTGCAGCGCTACAGAACATAAACAAAATGAAAACAATATACATGAAAAGCACAAATATAACACATCAATGTGCAACAGGTAAAAAACATACACTTGCATAGAGCTGACCCCTTGGGAAGAGGATCCTCAATTGAGGGATCAATCAGTGTGTGTATCCCTTGTCGGGAATAAATAGCATGCAACTAGGTGTATTAGAGGATAAAATATGCGGAAACACCATGGGCAGCCAGATAATCAATAAATGTCCATAAAATGGACACACTCCTCATGCAGGTGTGAGCAAATTCGTGCCAATCCTCAGTGTCTGGGGTGCCCCCTCACCTTCCTGCCCAGGCCCCTCAGGACCAATGAGCCTATCAAGCAACCAACTGTTTGAACCAGCAGGGCACACAGAGTCCTGTTTTCATTTTATGTTCTGTAGCGCTGCACTGCATTTATATCATATTTGGGAAATGTGGCATCTTCATGACTCAAGCCTTTTTTAGATCCTACAATCAGTAGGGGAACTGCCAGGTTCTGGCTCTGCAAGATTAGGGCTCTATATTGCTTTCTTTCCTAGTTTCTCTCTTTTTCTTTTCTGTTTTTCTATTATTATCGTCTGAATATCAACACCACTGTGTTATTGTTCTGCACTACATGATGCTACAGAGGAGTTTAGCTTCTAGAGATAGTCTTACAGTGTTCTATGCTTTACTCTACATTTAGTAAGAGCTACCATAATACCTCTGTCCTATAGATGAACTATGATGCTATTCACCACTACATATATATTGGAGGCTACCTAATAGTTGGGTGAATCTGAATGCTGTATTATGCTACTGTAATTATGATGCATCTATATTTTTGTACAAGACTTTTCAAAATGGTGTCAATTGTAGTATTCATTACCTAAAAGTTCTCCATTGTTATAAAATATAAATATTTTAATAAACATTGTTAATTATAAATAAAATTGAAAAAAAAAAAAATCCCAGACATCTGCTTAAATCACAATGGTGGTTTTTGCATCTTGTTTCAATCCACACATCACAAATGGCATTTTGTAAGGAAATACTCGAGTGAAGCACATACCTGCAGACATTCTCTATGAAACCATGAGGTTTTGCAACATGGTCCTCGTAAGACATTGTGAGAAGGAACATGGTTCACCGGTTCCAAGCAGATTGTGCAAGCTGAAGATTCACATGGTTCACTTCGTGGAAATGTTTGCACTGGCCGATGATCCCAGCAGTATGACCTGCACAAAAAATAAAAGTTTTCCTATATGAGATGCCCATAGCCCTGAAAATGTTTAATATTTTTAAACACTTTGGTTCAAAATGATAAAAAAGTTACAACATCCTCTAAAAATGTAATAGTCCTTAAAATAATTTTTAGAACTGGACCCAGCAATAAAAATATTTTAAAAACACAAAATTTTTAATATGTACCTTGCAGTAAAATGCAAGGTCCAGGTATAATGTTACAATATCCAGGCCCCCCCCCCCTGTAAAAATCACCTATGTATTGTATGTCTGAAAGGTACATTTTTATACTTACTGTACTCTGTCTTCCACCCACAGCACCTAGACACTCTTCTTGGTGACGTCCTGGGGGATAAAGAACAGGCCAAATCCTGTAAAAATTTGTTTTGGCAACAGACTGTTGGCCAGCTCTGCATTCCCCAGTAATCATCCCAGAGAGATTGTAATGTCACTCCCAGTGATACAGAAGAGTGATAAAAGGTATCTATAAAAATCAAACTGAAAGCAGAGTTCCACTCACTCTGTAAAAAAAATAAAAGTCAGCAGCTACAAAAACTTCAGCTGCTGATTTTTAAAAAACAGCCACTCACCTGTCCCACGATCCTGCGTTGCCCCTGCCGCAGCCCGTTTCACCGGCCGTCCTGTATTCCAGGCGCCGGCATCTTCAGTGTGGGCACCCGGCTGTGACAGCTTACGGCTTCACAGCCGGGTGCCCACTGCGCATGTGCGAGAAGCGTTGAGCTTCCTGAATGGCCCCGTCATCTTCGTGGACCTGTCACGTATCCCACAAGACTTCGGAGAGGGAGGGGGGACAACTTTCGTTTCCGATCGCCTAGACGATCGCAGCGGAAGTGGGAGCGGATACTTGTCAAATTCGGGTACCTGTTCCCCTCTTGCTCCCCAAAGGTGTCAATCCTTAATGGGGAGCGGGAGACCAATCTTTAAAGTGGAACTTCCCCTTTTGGGTGGAACTCCGCTTTAACACAGGTACATTTTGGACATACTTTCAGCAAGTTTTCTTTTTTTTTTCTTTTTTAAACGCAGGGATTGGGTGGCCTGGAAATTATAACCTAACCTGCTTTGTACTTTTGTTGTGACAAATGTGCCACCCTATTGGCCCCATCATACTCTGTAGCCAATAGGAATCAAAAAGAAATTGATCGATTTGGAATCAAATCAATGCCATTCTGCTCTATTCCCACGAGAGAAAAGTTGTAACCAAGCAGTGCATAGTTCTGCAAAAATCAAGGCAATCAAGATCCAATGTCTAAAAGTCCTAGGATCAATAATGGAAGAGGCCTACTAAGGCCTAAGGCAAGCATCTATGATATAGTCCCAAAGACTTAACATCCCTCACACACCAATGCATCCAAAAGGAATAAATGTACACCTCCACATGATTCTGGAGGACAAGGAGAGGCACTGCAATGCATATGGTTGGAATTGGCAGACATGGTAAGTTGCCATGTAGATAGCCAAGAGTGTGCACTGGGACACCCCTCCAAATTATTGGATTCAGGTGTTCCAATCACCTCCATAGCCACAAGTGTATAAATTCACGCACCAGGACTGCTTCTACAAACATTTGTGAAAGAATTGGTCGCTCTCAGGTGCTCAGTGAATCCAAGCGTGGTATCGTGATAGGTTGCCACCTGTGAAATAAGTCCATCCATGAAATTTCCTTCCTACTAAATATTCCACAGTCAACATTTGATGGTATTATAACAATGTGGAAAGAAATGGGAGCGACAGCAACTCAGCCACGAAGTGGTAGGCCATGCAAAAGGTCAAAGCGGGGTCAGCTCATACTGAGGTGCACAATGCGCAGAAGTCGCCAACTGCCTGCAGAATCCAGAGCTAAAAGATCTCCAAACTTCATGTGGCCTTCAGATTAGCACAACAACAGTGCATAGAGAGCTTCATGGAATGGGTTTCCATGGCCAAGCAGCTGCATCCAAGCCTTGCATCACCAAGTGCAATGCAAAGCATCAGATGCAGTGGTTTAAAGCATGTCACCACTGGACTCTAGAGCAGTGGAGATGTGTTCTCTAGAGTGACCAATCACGCTTTATGTCTCGCTTATGTGTCTGGATTTGGCGGTTGCCAGAAGAACGGTACTTGCCTGACTGCATTGTGCCAAGTGTAAAGTATGGTAGAGGGGGATTAAGGTGTGAGGTTTCTTTGCAGGTGTTGGGCTTGGCCTCTTAGTTCCAGTGAAGGGAACTCTTAAGGTGTCAGCATACCAAGTCATTTTGGACAATTTCATGCTCCCAACTTTGTGGGAACAGTTTGGGGATGGCCCCTTCCTGTTCCAACATGACTGCACTCCAGTGCACAAAGCAAGGTCCATAAAGACATGGATGAGCAAGTTTGGGGTGGAAGAACTTGACTGGCCTGCACAGAGTCCTTACCTCAACCCGATAGAACACCTTTGGCATAAATCAGAGTGGAGACTGCGAGCCAGGCCTTCTCATCCGACATCAGTGCCTGACCTCACAAATGCGCTTCTGGAAGAATGGTCAAACATTCCCATAGACACACTGCTAAACATTGTGGACAGCCTTCTCAGAAGAGTTGAAGCTGTAGTAGCTGTAAAGGGTGGGGCAACTGAAAATTGATGTAAATGTATTTAATTGCGATTTTATGTGATAGACCAACCCAAAGTGGCACATAATTGTGAAGTGGAAGGTAAATGATAAATGGTTTTCAACATTTTTTACAAATACATTTCTGAAAAGTATGGTGTGCATTTCAATTCAGACCCCCAGAGTCAATACTTTTTAGAACCACCTTTCACTGCAATTACAGCTGCAGTTCTTTTTTGGGGATGTCTCTACCACCTTTGCACATCTAGAGAGGGACATTTTTTGCCCATTCTTCTTTGCAAAATAGTTCATGCTCTGTCAGATTGGATAGAGAGCGTCTGTTAATAGCAATTTTCAAGTCTTGCCACAGATTCTCACAGATTCAGGTCTGGACTTTGACTAGGCCATTCTAACATATAAATATGCTTTGATCTAAACCATTTCATTGTGGATCTGGCTGTAGGTTTAGGGTCGTTGTCCTGCTGGAAGGTGAACCTCCACCCCAGTCTCAAGTCTTTTGCAGACTCTAACAGGTTTTCTTCTAAGATTGTCCTGTATTTGGCTTCATCTATCTTCCCGTCAACTCTGACCAGCTTCCCTGTTCCTGTTGAAAAAAAATCATCCCCACAACATGATGCTGCCACCACCACGTTTCACGGTGGGGATGGTGTGTTTAGGATGATGTGCAGTGTTAGTTTTCCGCCACACATAGCGTATTGCTTTTAGGCCAAAAATGTCAGTCTCTTCTGACCAGAGCGCCTTCTTCCACATGTTTGTGTCTCCCACATGGCAAACTGAAAACAGGAATTCTTATGGCTTTCTTTCAACAATTGCTTTCTTCTTGCCACTCTTCCATAAAGGCCAGATTTGTGGAGTGCACGACTAATAGTTGTCCTGTGGACATTCTCCCACCTGAGCTGTGGAACTCTGCAGCTCCTCCAGAGTTAAAATGGGCCTCTTTGTTGCTTCTCTGATTAATGCTCTCCTTGCCTGACCTGTCAGTTTAGGTGGACGGCCATGTCTTGGTAGGTTCACAGTTGTGCTATACTCTTTCCATTTTCGGATAATGGATTGAACAGTGCTTCATGAGATGTTCAAAGCTTTTATTTATTTATTTTTTTTAAACCCAACCCTGCTTTAAAAACTTCTCCACAACTTTATCCCTGACCTATCTGGTGTTTTCCTTGGTCTTCATGATGCGATTTGTTCATTAATGTTCTCTAACAGATCTCTGAGGGCTTCACAGAACAGCTATATTTATACTGACATTAATTACGAATTAGGTGATTTCTGAAGGCAATTGGTTCCAATAAATTTTAGTTAGTGGTATCAGAGTAAAGGGGGCTGAATACAAATGCACGCCACACTTTTCAGATATTTGTAAAAAAAATCCCAATAAAATACATTTATGTTTTTGGTTGTAAGATGAGAAAATTTGAAAAATTGCAAGGGGTATGGATACTTTTTCAAGGCACTGTAAAATACATTGCATCCAGCCCTTCAGCCACAACATCCAGCATTAGAATTACAGATTGGCCGCCTATTATAGCAATATCTCAGCCAGCCGGTCCCAAAGGTCACGTCCAGTTGCCAATAAGCCACGCCACGACCTCCTGTGGTTATCAACACAATACACCATGTACCAAAGTGAACACCCATGAAGGATTAAGTGCCAAAGTGACATTACAAGCTACCTTCTTCCGTTTGGTCCGTGAATGCTCGGCCATTCTGAAAGCTGTAGAAAGGAGCTGCAGTGTCTATGGTGAAGCCAGGAATCTTGCCAGAAAACATCTCCATTTAAAAAGGAGGTAAGCTTCCCTCAGTAAAGAGAGAGGTCCATCACCCAAGGATACAAGCAAAAAACTGGAGCTTACAGGACCTGGGATGGGATACACAAGGGGTATCCCTGTAACTCTTTTTGCCAGTGTCCATTCACCTGAAGGTAGTTGCAAATAGCCCATGGTTAATGAATAAAAATCCTGTGCCCTGCACTCCACAAAAAGTGACAATCAAAAGTTGGTAAGTTAAAACACAGGTATGCTTTGTGAGGAAACACAATTATAAAGGAATGCCTACCTGAAGCTATCCATAAACTGGAATATACACTGCCTTTTCAGGCCACAAGGATAGTGGTAGCTGCGTTTACACCGAGAAATCACACAGCCAATTGAAGCTCCTGGCAATTTACATATACAGCACCTCTAAAAAGGGAGAAAAAAAAAAAAGTGTGCAATATTCTTTACAAGAGGGAGATGCTAATAAGAATCCTCAGAGAATTGGAATTATTATGCTTACCAGTCTCTTGGCTCTACTCAGCTCTTTCTTAATGTCACTAACCAAGAAGCCATATATGCCTTCATGCTCTTCACCCCGCTGCCAAATACCACTGGAAAGCAGCTACAGAAAGTAATATACAAGAGAAATTATTCATCAATAAACACTTTAGGAACTCATAGCAAATTCATATATTTAAAAGGTTCACCTTTTGGACCATGCTTTGTTTCACACCCATATGTATGTAACATAAAACATAGCCTCATTCCCCAATACAGCCCAACATCAAGAACAGGCGTAAGGGGGCTAATCTGCAGAAAGCTTGTGTGATATTGAATAAAAGTGCTTTTTGAAGCTCCCTAGACCTAGAAATGAGCCTATAACCTTTGCAATGCAGGGACAGCCCCACTGCAAGGGAGCATTTTTAGCATTTAAAATTATAATGCTGCAGTGAAGGACCGGGCTGTGGAGGGGGCATGAAAGACTGGCTGAGGCTCTCAGAGGCAAGCTGGGAAGCTGAGCTGCCAGCCAAGCATGTGGGTGAATTTTGACATTATTGATGGAAGCTAGATTATTGCTTATATCTCTCAGAGATTGTCTTGGTGACGATTATTCAAGCGACATTAAAGCTTCCTTTTTTAAAATTAAGGTTAACAAAAATAAAAAAAAGTTTTGCACAGAGCAGCCCAAATCCTCGTCCTCTGGGGTCCCCCCCCCTGGTGCTCTAGGCTCCTCCTCTTCATCGGGTGGAAAGAGGCTTTCCATCGGGGCACCCGTGCAGACTCGCTCCCAAACCGACCTGTCTTTGTCTATTGACACAGAGTGGGCAGCTCGGCCCCCCTCATCCCACTCAGCACAGCATTTGATTGACAGCAGCAGGAAGTCAATGGCTCCCGCTGCTATCAATCTGTCCAGTGACGAAGGGGCAAGCGGCTAGATTCGCTGCTCTCAGGCACATTGCTGGATCAGATTGGGCTCAAGTAGGTATGGGGGGCTGGGGGATCCTGCAGCACAGAAGGTTTTTCACCTTAATGCATAGAATGCATTATGATGAAAAACCTTAAGGCTTTAGAACCACTTTCAGTTCCTGAGTTCACACACCTGATGTGGTCATAATGTAGAGTAAACAGGAGATTGTAAAAACACACAAATGTGGGCAGGAATACAGTAGGAACATTTATGCAGCTGGCGTATCCAAAACATAAAAGAAGCCAGAGGTTGACAGAGCCCACCAGGCTCCACCTATAGCTGAAATATCAATTTAGATGGTCTGACACGTAATACAGTATTGAAATTTCCAAATATAAAAATACACATGACAAGGTGTCTCCTTGACTCTTCGATGTAGCTCCATGATTTGTTTACTTTTTGGTTTTTACTACTGTTTGTGGTTGGGGAGATTTTTTTTCTCACTTACTGTCATGCAAGAAGTGAGAAGTCTCTACCAAGGTGACAGACCGCAATAAAAATCTGGAAACGGTTCTACCCTTCTGCACTTGATTTGAAATTTAAAAATTAGTTTGGAGTTCCACATTTATAGTGCCTTCTGTCAGACCCAGCTCATACACTCCTCAAGTAACCAAACTATATGCCGGGCTGCTGAAAAAAAAAAGGACACAGCCAACACAGGCTTTGATGGGTGCAGGGGACTGGAGATTAGATCAGCTTCGAATTTCCATTATATTATTGTGCAGACATTCCACAAATTATACCATATTTGGCAGTTTTTGTATTCCTCTCCACTTTCAATAATGGGAGCCATGGCCCCATCAACAACTGCATTGCAGTAGTAAAGGTTTTCCAATAAAATTATTGCAATATAAATGAGAAAAAAATATTCCTTTTGTGACTAAATGTATCATGACAAATAATATTTCACAAAGTGGACTTCCAGCTGGATAACAAAAAGAAAACAACAACCCTGATGTTCTATACTCACCAAACAGTAATAGTGCAAAGTCAAGTTATGCTCTGCATAGGTCTTTTTCTCTCCATATTTCTCTATGCAGTTTTCAGCTCTTCCGCAAAGCATGCAGGCTACAACATACAACAAATGTTAGACACAACAATAAACAGTCAACCTAAAGCAATCATTCAATAAAAAAGAATGAACTCACATGACCTGACTTGGAAGTGTGTTGACTAATTAAAGATTTGAGTATACACTCAATTTATAATTGCAATAGCAATAACAAATTAAATGTTTTCTACATACTCACCTGTAAAATCCATTTCTTGGAGTACATTACGGGACACAGAGCAGGCAATATTCATGATCATGTGGGTTATGTGCCACCTACAGGTGAATGGACTCCGGCAGATCAATCAAACAGGAAGCCCTCCCTATATAACCCCTCCTACACAGGAAGTACTTCAGTTTTGTAGCAAGCAATAAAAATCCAAAAAGAGGGGAGGGTCCTCTCTGTCCAGTGATGGGCTCCAATTTTCTTTATCATACATCACAGGACACAGAGCAAGCTATATTCATGACTATGTGGGATGTCCCAAAGCACTAAAACCTGAGGGGTGGGAGACACAACAATAACCACCACCACCAACCCCAAAGAACCTACTCTACCGCTTGTAACACACTCCGGCCAAAGGTAGTATCCTTCGCAGCTCTGACATCCACCTGGTTAAAACCCTGCGAATGTATGAACCAAAGACTATGTAGCAGCCTTGCAAACCTGAACCACTGATGCCTGATGGCCCAAGATGCCTCCACATTCCTGGTAGAGTGCGCGCTCACCCGAAAGGGTGGAACCTTGCCTTTTTAAACCATAGGCTTAAAGGATAGGTTTACCTTTTGGTAAAAAAGTAATAAATGCCCATTTTTTGGAGGTAAAAAGTGTGAATTCTTTTGCTGCAGAAGCTAGTAAAACATTGCACCAGTAGACCAGTGAATCGCTGGTGCCATGCAGGTCTCCTGCAGATCTGTAAGTATACCTGCTTGCCCATATGGGATGTACGGGCAAGCAGATATACTGACAGGAGCATTCAAAGAACTACCACGGAGTTCCACAGCACCATGGTAGCTAATTGAGAACTACAAGCCGACAGCCACTAAGGCTGTTGGGGCTTATAGTTTCTCATTCACAGAGGACTGTGAATGAGTGATGTGGCCAGAGTGGGCCACCGGCCGCCGATCCCCCACTTTGACAGCTAGCAGTGAGGGAAGGTCCCCACTAGCTGCCAAAGTGAGGGATCGGCAGCTGGTGCTTCCATAACATGTTATACCCATATTTAGGGTACAAAATGTAATGAAAGGTCAACTTATCCTTTAAATGATTAAATGGTGGATACAATAAGAAATAATTGACCTGGATGCTGCCCACCATTTTGTCAGCACAAACCAGGACAGCACAGGACCTGTGCCAACAGTCAAGTAAAACCTGACTGCCCGAACGACAACAATCTTTCCCCTGCCAACTGTGGACTAGGGAAAAAAGAAAGGCAAGACACTGTCTTCATTCAAGTGAAGTCTAGAAACCACTCTAGGCAAGAAAGATGGATGAGTTTGCAACATCACCTTATGATTCAAGACCAAGAACAGCTCCTTACATGAAAGAACTGCCAGCTCTGACACTCTTCTTGCCAAAGTGATAGTAACCAAAGAAGCCACCTTCCAAGTCTAAGGAGTAACGGAGTCTCTCAAATTAGTTCAAACGGTGGCTTTTGCAGGGACAGCCAAGATCAAGTTCAAGTCCCAAGGACACAAGGGTGGCCTGATAGGCGGGGCGGTCTACGTTAGACCTTGCACAGAGCATGAATCTTAGAAACAAACAGTCTCTGGAAAAAAAAAAAAATGGATAGAGCTGAAATCTGCCCCTTGACAGTACTTAAAGCCAAATTCATCCCCCCCAATTAGAGAAAGGACAAATCTCCCAATCACAGATTTCCGCAGGTGCCACTTCCTAACTTCACACCAGGCAATAGGATTTCCAGGTCCTGTAATGGAAGCTCCCTGAAGTCAGATTCCTGATGCTCAACAGTGCAGAGATAACAGGACCCAAAACAATAAATCTGCCCAAATGTGTCCAAGGAATGTCCACTGCCAGATTCACTATGTCAGTATACCAAGCTCTCCTGGGCTAGGTCAGGCTACCACTATTATCAGTGTTGCCACCTCACGGATCCTGCACAAAAGACGGGGCAATAGTTGAATCGGGGGGGAAGGCATAGGTTAGGGAGAACTGGTCCCTAAGGTGTCACTAGTGCATCTACTCCTATTAAAAGTGGGACTCTCATCCAGGACACAACCTGTTCAAGTTGTTGTAGGTTCTTCCAATAATCCAGAACAAGATGTACTGCCTGAAGTTCCAAGATACTGATGGGCAGAATTCTCTCCTATGGAGACCAAGTCCTCTGAACTGTAGCCACCTCCCAAAACAGGTCCCCCAATCAGAGAGACTGGCATCGATGGTTACTATCTTCCATATCACTGAAAGGAATATTTCCTCTTCTCCAGATTCTGAACAATCAGCTACCAATTCAAACTCTGCAATACCCCGCGGACAGAGCCCTCCAGTAATCCAATGCTTGGACCTTCATATTCCAGACAGAGTGTTTCTCTACAAAACACTGGAGTGGAGCTTCAATGTAGATGTGAAGGCTCTTTATTCGAGCATCCCACACTACAAGCTCCTGAGGAAACGACTCTGCACCAGCAAAAAGTGTAAACAGCTGATGAATATCTGCGACAACTTTCTATTTAATCCTCTATAGTGAGGATTTCAGAGGACTACATCCCAGAATTTTTTAGAACATTAACAATAAAAGTCGAGTATGTGCCTTTAAAGTCCATATTGTTATGCTCTAGTTTAGATTCAGCGTAGTTACCATTTCCCCAGAAGCCTCGTGCAGAGACGTAACTAAGAATACCTTTTGCTTTATGTATATAGCTTTTAACTTGGAGCCGACTGCTCCCTGGGTGCTGGAACACATACAGTATATGCAGATTGATGCGGTTTGAACTGTATCCAATCCAAATGACATGTGAAATAACATTGCTTCCTATGGTGCCTGTTCACATATGTTCGGTGCAGATTCAGTGCAGTTTGAAAAAGAGACATGTACGATTTCTGAGCAGTGCCTTCAGGTGCGGATTACAGGCTATTAACTTCTATGGAAACCATTTCTAAACCGCTTATGGGTGAACAAGATAAAATTGGTCAATCTCCAATATATACTGTACACTCTAGTGGGCTCATACCAATGCCTGATCGTGCATTTTAAGAACTCCACGCACATTACAATTTGGATGTATAACCTGCTATAGAACTAACATCTACTATTTAGTGCAAGGGCCTCCCCAGAGGAAGAGGTCAGACCAGGGTATGTCCTCATCTGGGGTTTGCCTGCAAGCCAAATTAAAGTGTTATCTACAGTATGGTCACAATGTAAAATCATATACATTTCCACAGTGAATTTAAATTATTTCTAGCCTACTCCTATTAACCCCAAACCATAGATTTGTTAAAATCCTATCCTCTGTACAGATCCTCTCCCTCTGCTGGCCATACAGTACATGTGTAGTTACCTGCCATATAAATTATTACAGGAGATGCTTAAAGTGGAACTTTACCCATAACAACCTGATAAAAAAAATAATGTTATTTAGCAAGGAACATACATTCCAGATTAATAACTAGAAAAGCTACAATTTCTGGGGAAATTGTGTGAAGTGTTCTTGCCTCCACCAGTAGTCTACAACTGGAGTGGGCAGAGTAACTGGGTGGAGTGGCTTGTCACTCTGCTGCCTGCTCACACACCTGGGTTCCTATGGCAACTCACTCTACAGCAAGGGCAGAAAAGAGTGGTTAAAAACAAACTACTCCGACTTGCTCACTTCACTGGCGGTTGCCATCTTCAAACAGTTGTAGTTTACAAATTATAAATCCTACACTGAAGAGCTTTATATTGTGAGAATCACAAGATCCAGACCTATATTTTGATGCATAATATGTCTCTGAAATATGAAAAATTA
>NW_028318348.1:2235000-2237500 GCF_062004578.1 Staurois parvus | reverse complement strand
ATTCCAGTCTATGTCTGTATGGACACCTAGGATAGCATGCCGGGGATGGACACATAGGAGAACATGCTGGGGGGGGTTTACTGGATGTAGAAAAAAACATCAAAAGCCAAAAACAGCCGCTGTAAAAACATCCCGTGTGCGTGAGGACTAAAAGCCAATGATCATCTAAAGGTCCACTTTGGGTAATTTTGAGATCAAAGCTGCTGCTGAGCCCTATTCCAGTACAGGCTCAAAACTGAAGTTAACCTCTTCACACCGGCTGCACACAAATGTGCGACCTTCCGGCGTCTGGGCCTAGACGCCGAGCGGCCACACATTTGCGTTCTATTAAAAAAGGACATATGTGCTGAGAGCGCTCCCAGCACACATGTCCGGTACTCACAGAAAGGTCTCGATCTCCTCTTTCGATCGGGACCTTTCTTGATCATGTGTTGGCGCGTCACGGCGGTCACATGACCCAAAACCCCGCCCACCACCCGGCTTCTGGAACCCTTAAAGGGCCGGGAGGCGCCGGCGTGAAGGGGGTTAAATCTGCTTATATTTTGTCTTCATGCACATGGGGCATTAGCTGTGTAAAGTCGCATCAAAAACGCACGATTTTCAGTGTTTTTTTTAGAGTTTTTGCATTTAGCCACAGTTTTCTGTGCTTTTTAGCATTTTTTCAGCATTTTTTTTTTCACACCCCAAAAAAATTTTTGCTTAAAAAAAAAAAAAAAAAAAAAGCTCTAAACCGCCGATTTGCTGCATTGTACAGCGTTTGAGATACAGCTATAAAACTCCTCTAGAAACCCGCTAGTTCTGGGTTGTTTCTAGCTAAAAAACGGCTCTAACAAAAAACATTGATTCCAGTCTATGTGTGCATGGACACATAGGATAACATGCTGGTAACTGGCGGTAAAAAAAAACACCAAAAGCCAAGAACAGCCGCTGTAAAAACGTCCCGTGTGCATGAAAATGTAATGTGGACAAACAGAAGGCTTAGTGGTTAGCACTTCTGCCATGCAGTAAATGGGTCATGGGTTCAATTCCCAACCATGGTGCCTCCTGCATGGAGTTTGCATGTTCTCCCTGTGCCTGTGTGGGTTTCCTCCGGGTACTCTGGTTTCCTCCCACACTCCAAAGACATGCTGGTAGGTGAATTGGCTCCTGTCTAAAATTGTCCTAGTTTCATCTCTGGCCATGCGGGATCTCCTGCATGGTGGGGGTTGGGGAAAGACCTGGCAACCTACCGTGTAAAATAATTGCTAAGAGAATTCATGGAAAAAGTCGCTTATGAGTGACAGTCTATGCAATCGCCAAGGGTCGGATACGACTGAATGGATAGATAGAGAGAGATAGAGAATTATGTTTGGCCCCCTGACCTCAGGGGGCACTGATGGAGTTGTAAGCTCAACACCTCAGATAATGATGATGATGATGTCTTTTTGCAGTGGATACCATAGAGGTCTGGGTAAAAAAACAAACAAATGTTGCTTTTTTTTATTTATTTCAGCTGAAATTAAACCTATTTATGGAAGTATGTTAAAATGATTGGGTTAATATTCTAGAACCGAAGAGTGCAAAATCTGGCGCTGTTCTGCAAAGAAACCAATCAGCTTCTAACTTCAGTTTGTTCAGTGAAGCTTTGACAATAAATCCTGGAAGCTGATTGGTTTCTATGCACAGCTGCATCAGATTTTGCACTCTTTGTAAATCAACCCCAATGTGCGATTATAGGATATATTTTCCGTAACATGTAAACAGTGGCGCCCCCTAGAAAATAAATGCCATAGAAACACAATAACTTGTAGAAACCCCATTCACTGTAATGTTAAACATTTATTATTATTATTATTATTATTATACAGCATTTATATATTATTATTATACAGGATTTATATATTATTATTATATAGGATTTATTTATTATTATTATACAGGATTTATATATTATTATTATACAGGATTTATACATTATTATTATACAGGATTTATATATTATTATTATACAGGATTTATACATTATTATTATACAGGATTTATATATTATTATTATTATACAGGATTTATATATTATTATTATACAGGATTTATATATTATTATTATTATTATTATACAGGATTTATATATTATTATTATTATACAGGATTTATATATTATTATTATACAGGATTTATATATTATTATTATTATACAGGATTTATATATTATTATTATACAGGATTTATATATTATTATTATTATTATTATTATACAGGATTTATATATTATTATTATTATACAGGATTTATACATTATTATTATACAGGATTTATATATTATTATTATTATACAGGATTTATATATTATTATTATACAGGATTTATATATTATTATTATTATACAGGATTTATATATTATTATTATACAGGATTTATATATTATTATTATACAGGATTTATATATATTATTATACAGGATTTATATATTATTATTATACAGGATTTATATGGCGCCAACAGTTTGCTCAGCGCTTTACAA
>NW_028318348.1:2197500-2230000 GCF_062004578.1 Staurois parvus | reverse complement strand
TATATCGGGGGACATTTACTAAAACTGGAGCACTCAAAATCCGACGCAGCTGTGCATGGGAGCCAATCAACTTCAAACTTCAGTTTGTTCAAGTGAGCTTTGATAATAAAACCTGGAAGCTGATTGGTCTCTATGCCGAGCTGCGCCAAATTGTACCCTCCAGTTTTAGCAAATTCGCCCCATTATGTCTTTGTTTAAAGGACTTTTACGAGGGGTCTGCAAAAAGTTTCCAAACTCTTAAATATAAAAAAAAGTGTGGAAATGTTTTGAACACCGACCCCCCCCTGTATAATTCATTTTGAATCTACCCATGTCCTTCAACCTTTCAATATTTTAAAAGTTCACTTTTCTGCAGGACGAAGCATTTCATGTTATCACTCACTCCTTCTTCAGTATTTTTCCATTTTGTCAGGCAAATCTGATATTTGTAAACATTCATGACGTTTATGTTCAATATTTTTACTGAGGTTTTAACAAACATAACAAAAGATGTTAAATGGTTCAACAACAGGATAGCATGAGAGAGATATCATGGTACAAATTAAAGTGTATTGAACCCCTCCAAGTAATGGGGGGGGTTGTAGAAGTCTAGAGAGCAGTAACATCAGAGGTATTCTCACAAATATAATGAACTAGTGAACGAGGCAGTTGAGAAAGTATTGAACGGGGGAAAAATAGGGGGGGGGGGAAGGGGTATAAGGGGGGGGGGGGGTATAGATTCATGACATTTAGTAGCTGAATTTCCTCAGTGACCACAATGACAGATCTTGTTCAACAGCAACAAATCTTTTTTTTGTTTTTGGCTAGTAAATGACTTTTTGCATCCTAGGGGCTCTTTCACAAAGGTGGCCATAGGGAAATAAAAACAAGCGTTTTTTCCGCTCTTCAACCACCCAGCTAAATTCTACTGTTGCAACTGGATGGGGCTGTACACATGCCACGACAATTTGAACTTAGCTTGCAGACTTCGACAGGCGGCAAACACGCCGTGGGAGCACTCCCCAAACTGCAAGTCAAAGGCTTTGGTTGCAGTGCAAAATCCCCCTTGAGAGTAATGAAAAGTAAAAAGTAAAAAAAAACAAGTAAATGCAGACATTTAGTAGGTGACATGATTGCGTCCTGAAAGCCTGCCAGCCGGTGCTGTACCACACTCTGAAAAGCAACCTACTGCAGATTGCTTTTTAGAGGGTGGTAGACCTCCTGTCTGAAAGAGACCTAAAAGGTAAACTAGGCAGATAACATTCATTACTAAGAGATGGGAGTTAAAAGTTAACTGTCCCTTTAATTGCACTTCCCTGCTTCTGCATATGTAGTTATTTCCCCTTATCTGACACTTCCTAGCCTACTCAGGACCCTTTCAGTATGTTGGCGTTCTGGTGCCCCCGTTCCTGCTTTCAAAGTGTATAGCCGCCATTTTTAGGGAGCATGTGCGCAGGGTAGGGCTTTCATTCCGTATGGTCGTCTTTTCCGCTCATTGCAGCGGAGTGCTGGGAGTGCTAGAGGACCAAAATGCTGTACCAGTCCTGGACAGGCAGGGAGCTTTATTCTACTGATTGTATTTCCAAAGTCAATAATCAGAATCTTTGCTTTATTTGGGATATAACTGAGCCAATCTGAGACACAGCACTGGACGAATTCAAGCTGTATATAACAATACAGATCGGACCCTGTCATGTCACTTTGTCCTGGTATATAGTTAATCTGGTTGAAAAAAGACACCAGTCCATTCAGTTCAACTAACAAAAAAACACCAAACAAAAAAACAAAACAAAACACACACACAAATAGAAAACCTTCATATACACAAAGCATGATCCAATTTGCTCCTGCAGGGGAAATAAATTCCTTCCTGATCCCCCGAGAGGCAATCGGATATTCCCTGGATCTACTTTACCTATAAATGTTAGTATCCAGTTATATTCTGTGTATCCAAGAAAGAATCCAGGACTTTTAAAAACAGTCTACTGAGCTGGCCAGAACAAACTCTTGAGGGAGTCTTTACCACATTCTCACCGCTCTTACTGTGAAGAAACCTTTCCATGTTTGGAGATTAAATTTCTTTTCCTCCAGACATAAAGAGTGCCCCCTTGTCCTCTGTGATGACCTCAGGGTGAATAACTCTACACCGAGTTCACTATATGAACCACTGATGTATTATACATGGAGATCATATCCCCCCCCCCTTATGTATTATACATGGAGATCATATCCTCCCTTATGTATTATACATGGAGATCATATCCCCCCTTATGTATTATACATGGAGATCATATCCCCCCTTATGTATTATACATGGAGATCATATCTCCCCTTATGTATTATACATGGAGATCATATCCCCCCTTATGTATTATACATGGAGATCATATCCCCCCTTATGTATTATACATGAAGATCATATCCCCCCTTATGTATTATACATGGAGATCATATCCCCCCTTATGTATTATACATGAAGATCATATCCCCCCTTATGTATTATACATGGAGATCATATCCCCCCTTATGTATTATACATGGAGATCATATCCCCCCCCTTATGTATTATACATGGAGATCATATCCCCCCTTATGTATTATACATGGAGATCATATCCCCCTTATGTATTATACATGGAGATCATATCCCCCCTCATGTATTATACATGGAGATCATATCCCCCCTTATGTATTATACATGAAGATCATATCCCCCCCTTATGTATTATACATGTAGATCATATCCCCCCTCATGTATTATACATGGAGATCATATCCCCCCTTATGTATTATACATGGAGATCATATCCCCCTTATGTATTATACATGGAGATCATATCCCCCTTATGTATTATACATGGAGATCATATCCCCCCCTTATGTATTATACATGGAGATCATATCCCCCTTATGTATTATACATGGAGATCATATCCCCCCTTATGTATTATACATGGAGATCATATCCCCCTTATGTATTATACATGGTGATCATATCCCCCCTTATGTATTATACATGGAGATCATATCCCCCCCTTATGTATTATACATGGAGATCATATCCCCCCCTTATGTATTATACATGGAGATCATATCCCCCCTTATGTATTATACATGGAGATCATATCCCCCCCTTATGTATTATACATGGAGATCATATCCCCCCCTTATGTATTATACATGGAGATCATATCCCCCCTTGTGTATTATACATGGAGATCATATCCCCCCTTATGTATTATACATGGAGATCATATCCCCCTTATGTATTATACATGGAGATCATATCCCCCCTCATGTATTATACATGGTGATCATATCCCCCCTTATGTATTATACATGGAGATCATATCCCCCCCTTATGTATTATACATGGAGATCATATCCCCCCTCATGTATTATACATGGTGATCATATCCCCCCTCATGTATTATACATGGAGATCATATCCCCCCTCATGTATTGTACATGGAGATCATATCCCCCCCTTATGTATTATACATGGAGATCATATCCCCCCTCATGTATTATACATGGAGATCATATCCCCCCCTTATGTATTATACATGGAGATCATATCCCCCCTCATGTATTATACATGGAGATCATATCCCCCCTCATGTATTATACATGGTGATCATATCCCCCCTCATGTATTATACATGGAGATCATATCCCCCCTCATGTATTATACATGGTGATCATATCCCCCCTTATGTATTATACATGGAGATCATATCCCCCCTTATGTATTACACATAGAGATCATATCCCCCCTTATGTATTATACATGGTGATCATATCCCCCTTATGTATTATACATGGAGATCATATCCCCCCTCATGTATTATACATGGAGATCATATCCCCCCTTATGTATTATACATGGAGATCATATCCCCCCCTTATGTATTATACATGGAGATCATATCCCCCTTATGTATTATACATGGAGATCATATCCCCCCTTATGTATTATACATGGTGATCATATCCCCCCTTATGTATTATACATGGAGATCACATCCCCCTTATGTATTATACATGGAGATCATATCCCCCCTTATGTATTATACATGGTGATCATATCCCCCCTTATGTATTATACATGGAGATCATATCCCCCCTTATGTATTATACATGGAGATCATATCCCCCCTTATGTATTATACATGGAGATCATATCCCCCCTTATGTATTATACATGGAGATCATATCCCCCCTTATGTATTATACATGGAGATCATATCCCCCCTTATGTATTATACATGGAGATCATATCCCCCTTATGTATTATACATGGAGATCATATCACCCCTTATGTATTATACATGGAGATCATATCCCCCCTTATGTATTATACATGGTGATCATATCCCCCTTATGTATTCTACATGGAGATCATATCCCCCTTATGTATTATACATGGTGATCATATCCCCCCTTATGTATTATACATGGAGATCATATCCCCCCTTATGTATTATACATGGAGATCATATCCCCCCTTATGTATTATACATGGAGATCATATCACCCCTTATGTATTATACATGGTGATCATATCCCCCCTTATGTATTATACATGGAGATCACATCCCCCTTATGTATTATACATGGAGATCATATCCCCCCTTATGTATTATACATGGAGATCATATCCCCCCTTATGTATTATACATGGAGATCATATCCCCCCTTATGTATTATACACGGAGATCATATCCCCCCTTATGTATTATACATGGAGATCATATCCCCCCTTATGTATTATACATGGAGATCATATCCCCCCTTATGTATTATACACGGAGATCATATCCCCCCTTATGTATTATACATGGAGATCATATCCCCCTTATGTATTATACATGGAGATCATATCACCCCTTATGTATTATACATGGAGATCATATCCCCCTTATGTATTCTACATGGAGATCATATCCCCCTTATGTATTATACATGGTGATCATATCCCCCTTATGTATTATACATGGAGATCATATCCCCCCCTTATGTATTATACATGGAGATCATATCCCCCCTTATGTATTATACATGGAGATCATATCCCCCCTTAATCTCCTCTTCTCAAGAGAGAATACATTCAGTTCCTCTAATCTTTCCTCATAGCTGATCTCCTCCATGCCTCTTATCAGTTTGGTTGCCCCTCTCTCTACGTTCTCTAGTTCCCTGATATCCTTTTTGTATGTATTCCAGATGAGGGATTACTAATTATTTGCACCGGGGTTAATATCACATTGCGTCATTTGCTTGCTAGCAGATACACTACAAAATGGTAGTCAAGGCAATTTTATGATGACAACAAAGTGCTCTGTGCTGGAATTTTCCACTAAAGACCCAATGTTTATGATTGGCCAAATAATTTTTTTGTTTTTTCACTAAATCTCCCATTTTTTTCTAATTACATGGAAGTCTGAAGAGTTGTTTTGATGAGGAAATGTAGAAGGAAAAAAAAATGTTCAAAGTAGGTTTACAAAATAATAAAAATAACAATAAACTGTTAAGATGCAGCACAGCGATGGCAAAAAACAATTGTGATCAGGATCCCTCCATAGAAAATAGAGGAGCATATCTGAAATTAAATTAACTTTTTATTAAAGTGAATTTAATTTAAATGGTAGAGAGGTTGATACTCATTTATTCAAAAACAATGAACATGATATGTTGAGGTAAATTTATATATATGGGCAGCACAGTGGCTAAATGGTTAGCACTTCCGCCTGGCAGTACTAGGGTCAATGGTTCGAATCCCAACCACGGCACCACCTGCCTGGAGCTTGCATGTTCTCCCTGTGCCTGTGTGGGTTTCCTCACACACTCCAAAGACATGCTGGTAGGTGACTTGGATGCTGTCTAAATTGTCCCTAGTATGTGTATGTATGAATGTGAGTTAGGGACCTTAGATAGTATACCCCTTGAGGGTTAGGGACTGATGTGAATGTTCAATATATATGTGTAAAGTGCTGTGTAAATTGACAGCGCTACATAAGTACCTGAAATAAATAAATAAAATAAATAAATATATATTTTTTCTATGGAAATGAAATTGAATAAATAATATTTGATTTAACATTTTATACATGGACCCCAGTGTGGTATAGAATGAATAGCTGCAAATGGCATTTCCACATCTGTTTTAAAGCTATGCTTTCCATATAGCTGATACTGCAAACATTGATGTAATTTTACTATAGAATAAACAATGGTTGTACTTTATCATAATGTCATGACCATACATACATTTTAAGAATTACACTTTGAGTAGCAGTCTCCCATAATTTTTTTGCAACCGTTGACGTCTGTAAAGTCAAAGAATTTGATGACGCTTTTTTAATTGGGCCAAAAAATAGTACACAGGTTAGTTACTCACAACAGCCAATCAAAACTCACAGAGCCGACTATAACATCTGGTTCCTATTGGTTTACCCCATCCTTGCTTTGTTATATTAAATGAAAGCTGTCACGAGAGAAACATGGAGGCCAATTGTTTTGCCTCAAAACAAAGTGTTTTTAACACTACTACAATCGCTCACTAATACACGGATTAGGCTTAATAAATATTAAAGCAAAACATGATTTATTGAATAAGTTCTGTTAGTATAATAACATAAGAATTGTCAGAATTGAAAATCATATTTAGATCATATTATAGCAAGAATAAAGCAGCAATACATCACCGGATATTGTAGCATCACCCACTGCCCAACGATTGGGGGAATCAGCAAAGGGGAAATCCGGGAAATCACTGCAAGGCACGTCTGCCGCGTCTTCAATGAGTCCCGAATTCCCCTAGAATCCCCCGTCTTTTATATACATAATTTGCAGTGTCCTTGTCTACTGCCATGCGCAGTAGACTGTTTGTGTGACTATTAACCTTGACTTGTTCGACTATATATCTTGTAACTATAAGTCCTTGACTGATTGCGACTGCACATCTGGTAACTATGAATCATAGATCTAGCCTTGATAGATTTTAACAATGTCCTTATCTTTTTATTATAAACTCTAGCTACTCCTCCACTGATATATCCTACTAAAATTATGGCAATTGAGTGTCAATCATCCTTCACACATACATTCTGTACACCCATGTCACACATGTATCACACCAATATTATGGTCAGTGTTCAGCAATTGAGCCACTGACTCGGAACTATGATGCAACAAGTGAAGATCAAGTTCCTGATCTGCTTACTTGATCTGGCTTGGGGACTTATTATTATTATTATTACTTCGAGTTTATATAGCGCCAAAGGGTTTGCTCAGCGCTGTACAATAGAGGGGGGGGGACAATACATGGCACAGTACAACAACAACAAACAACGTACGAGGGGTAAGAGGGCCCTACTCTTTCGAGCTTACAATCTAGGAGGGAGGGGGTAAAGGTACAGTAGGAAGTGGCTGAGGGGAATGAGGGGTGGGAGGAAAGAGGGAGAATGGCCGTTAGGTGAGGGTGAAGTAGGCTTCCCTGAAGAGATGGGTTTTGAGGGAGTGCCTGAATGTGAAGAGGGAAGGCGACAGTCTGATGGATTGGGGCAGTGAGTTCCAGAGGATGGGGGAGGACCTGGAGAAGTCCTGCAGTCGTGCATGGGAGGAGGAGACCAGGGAGCAGGATAGAAGGAGGTCCTGTGAGGAGCGAAGGGTACGGGTAGGGCGGTACTTGGGGATAAGGTCGGTGAGGTAGTCAGGGGCAGTGTTGTGAACGGCTTTGTAGGTCAGGGTTAGGAGTTTAAATTTGATGCGTTAGAAAGACTTAGAAAGTGAAAAAACATTCTTGGGTCAATGGGGTTGATGTACTAAAGGCAAATAGGCTGTTTACTTTGGAAGGAAATTGTAGTTTGTAAGAGAATTTGCCCCAGGGCTTAATGATTGACGTGAAGCTCTGCTGACATCGATCTTCCAACCATGTGCAAGAAAAATGCTGCTGTTTTATTTTCCTTGCACATGATTGGGAATTTTTTGCAAAGTGAAACTTTACTACCTTCACTAAACTCAGGAGCAGCTTCCCTTGCAAAGAGCATCTTCCCTTGCAAAGTGAACAGCCTATTTGCAGTTGGTAAACCAACTCCCTTGTGTCCCTCAATGGACAAGAAAGCTTAGTAAATGTCGTAAAGTTTCACTTTGTAAAAAATACCCAATCGCATCTAAGGAAGGAAAAAACGGGGTTCGCTTGCACACGATTGAATGATAGAAGTCAGCAGAGCTTCACTTCATTCACTGAGCTCTAGTGCAACTTCCCTTGAAAACTGAACAGCCTATTTGCCATTAGGAAATCAACCCCAATGTGCCAGCAAGGTTTTTTTAGAAAGCAGTCATCAATTTCTCTTATTAGAAGTCCATATGTGAAAGATACTCTGGGTTTTAGAGCCTTCTTGTAGAGTCTTTGTTAAAATGATGTTTTAGAGGGAATAGCATAGTGAAAAAAAAATGGTTCAGTAGAAAAAGCACTTCATAGGAAGTACTGGGCTCATACGGAGCTCCGTCAATTCAAGTCAACTGGTATCACACAACATGGAGGCCCTTATTGTGAAATTCCACCTTGAAAATTGTTTTATGTTTTGGATAAATTGGCAAATGTTAGAAACTCAGCTGGGTTTTGTTTGCTGTCTGTGTCCCCCTTACGGTGAATAAACTTCACTTCCTAATGTGGTGATTGGTGTCACCAGGACAGGACATAGGCAGCAATACAAATAGTAAAGGCTGAAAACCTTTTCCTCCCCACTTTCTTTGTTTGATATCCTTAAGAAAAGTTTATAACAGGTTTAGTAAAGTTTTTTTCCTATTGAAAAAGAGAACAAATGAGTGAAGTTTGACAGTTTCTGTGTGATGAAGAACGCTGAAGACCATTTCAGGTTTTGCTGGACAGTGTCTTTGTGGTTAGTGCATCTGCCTTGCAGCACTGGGGCCCTCAGTTCAAATCCTGGCCAGGACACTCTCTGCATGGAGCTTGCATGTCCCCTCTGGGCTTGTGTGGATTTCCTCCATGCAATTTCCTTCCAAGCTCCAAAGACACGATGGTAGATCAATTCGTTGAACTGGGTGCACCCAAGATGGCTGTCTCATATACTTTGAGTACTCAAGGAGAAAAGTGCTATAGAATTACAAATTTATTAAAATTCCTGTTTTGAAGCTGCACACGACTATATTCATGGACTATCCTCTAATTTACCCTGGATTAAGCCCTTTATGGCATTCCATACCTTGTATTGGCCATACCTTCGCCATTTTCAGAAACCTATCGGCTTTTAATTGCCATCAAGATTGCAATCTGCCTACTGATGGTTTTGGTGATCTCAAGTTGCTGAATTAAATTTTGCTCAAATCCACATGAAAATGCTGTTCATCTGGCATTGTGGTGTTAATAATCTTTTTTTCACAGCAGTTTCACTTTTTTAGTGAGTCAAAGCCAGGAAATCATACATTGGGGTTACATATTGTTTTAAACCTTTAAAAAAAAACAAAATGTTTTTTTTTGGTGGAACTGATGGAAAGTTACACAGTTGCCAAGTTGTATAATGGCTTAGTGGTGGCCATATACCAGGTGCATGTTCTTCCAGGTTTAAGCTGATTTTGATCACAAAAGAGATCAAACTAACACGTTCAACCAGCCACCAACAATGGCTTAGTGGTTAGCATGCCTGCCGTGCAGTAAATGGGTCATGGGTTCAATTCCCAACCATGGCGCCTCCTGCATGGAGTTTGCATGCTCTCCCTGTGCTTGGGTGGGTTTCCTCCGGGCACTCCGGTTTCCTCGCACACTCCAAAGACATGCTGGTAGGTTAATTGGCTCCTAGTTTCATCCCTGGCCATGCTGGATCTCCTGCATGGTAGGGGTTGGGGAAAGACCTGGCAACCTACCCTGTAAAATAATTGCTAAGAGAATTCATGGAAAAAGTCGCTTACGAGTGACGGTCCATGCAATCGCCAAGGGTCCAATACGACTGAATGGATAGAGAGATAGAACAGAAGCTTGGAGAGTTTTATTGGTCATTTTTGATTGTTTTGCAATGGTTCCTGGTTGAAATTGGCAAATGTTTGCCCAAGTATATGACCAATTTTATTCTGACCAGATAAATGGACAATTTTCTAGTCATTGCGACCACCTTCCACCTTCTTTCAGTCACATAAACAGTTGGAAGTATAAAGGTCAACCAGTCAACATCCTTGTAATTTTTATATATAAACTATTGTAGATTGCCATAACATAGAACCATAGAAACTTAAACAAGTGACGGCAGAAAAAAAGGTGCTTCATCGAGTCTGACTTTTGTTTTTAATTTTTCTCAAGTTTTTTATCTGAGTATATATCTGTTTGTCCCAAGCATGGCTGAATCCACTAAAGCAGGCCATTGACAATGTGAGAACCGAACAAAAATTTAGAATTGTTCATTTTTTGCATCAGTAGTGTGCAAGCTGCGACACACACGATATTCATGTCGCAATCAAAAGTGCCTGATCCAACATGTTGGATTTTTATTAATGACATTAAACAATTGATGGCTCAATCATATGAGCTATTTTTGTTTTTTTGCTTGACAGAACTTTCGGATTTCGACTTGTCTGTGGCCTGCCTTACTATTCACTGACTTACTACCTCTATTCCAAGCACTAACTACTCTTTCAGTAAAATAATACTTTCTAAGATTAGTTTTGAACTTTCCTCCAGTTAGTTTGAAGTCATGTCGCCGTGTTCTTTATCTTGGCTTCATATTTAAAATACTTCCCTCCTGAACCTTATTCACCCCCTTTGATGCATGTGAAGGTTTCAGTCATGTCTCCCCTTTCCCTTCTTTCCTACAGACTGTACATGTTAATTTCCTAAAGTCTCTCTCTCCTGATATTTTTTATCTCCAGACCTTTTACCATTTTTGTCTGGACTCATTCTATCTTATCAATATATTTTTGTAAGTGAGATCTCCACCAACTGGCATGGGTGTGGGTGCCAGACGGGCTGGTCTAAGTATTTCAAGAACTGCTGATCTACTGGGATTTTCATGCACAACCATCTCTAGGGTTTACAGAGAATGGGCTGAAAAAGAGAAAATATCCAGTGAGCAACAGTTGTGTGGACGAAAATGCCTTGTTGAGGTCAGAGGAGAATGTGCAGACTGATTGCTGCGACAATCAGATGGTAGGGTCAGAATTTGGTATTAACAATATGAAAGCATGGATCCACCCTGCCTTGTATCAACGGTTCAGGCTGGTGGTGGTGTAATGGTGTGGGGGAAATTTTCTTGGCACTAGCAAGGTGTACCTAATAAAATGGCTGGTGAGTGTATGTATGTCTATGTGTGTGTATATGTGTGTGTGTATATATATATATATATATATATATTTTTTTTTTTTTTATATATACAGTGGGGATCGAAAGTTTGGGCACCCCAGCTAAAAATTTGTATTAATGTGCATAAAGAAGCCAGGGAAAGATGGAAAAATCTCCAAAAGGCATCAAATTACAGATTAGACATTCTTATAATATGTCAACAAAAGTTAGATTTTATTTCCATCATTTACACTTTCAAAATAACAGAAAACAAAAAAATGGCGTCTGCAAAAGTTTGGGCACCCTGCAGAATTTATAGCATGCATTGCCCCCTTTGCCAAGCTGAGACCTGCCAGTGTCATGGATTGTTCTCAATCATCGTCTGGGAAGACCAGCTGATGTCAATCTCAAAGGTTTTAAATGCCCAGACTCATCTGACCTTGCCCCAACAATCAGCACCATGGGTTCTTCTAAGCGGTTGTCTAGACAACAAAACTGAAAATAGTTGACGCTCACAAAGCTGGAGAAGGCTATAAGAAGATAGGAAAGCGTTTTCAGATGTCAATATCCTCTGTTTGGAATGTAATTAAGAAATGGCAGTCATCAGGAACAGTGGAAGTTAAAGCAAGATCTGGAAGACCAAGAAAAATATCAGACAGAACAGCTCGCAGGATTGTGAGAAAAACAATTCAAAACCCACGTTTGACTGCACGATCCCTCCAGAAAGATCTGGCAGACACTGGAGTTGTGGTACACTATTCCACTATAAAGAGATACCTGTACAAATATGGTCTTCATGGAAGAGTCATCAGAAGAAAACCTCTTCTACGTCCTCACCACAAAAATCATCGTTTGAACTTTGCAAATGAACATATAGACAAGCCTGATGCATTTTGGAAACAAGTTCTGTGGACCGATGAAGTTAAAATTGAACTTTTTGGCCAGAATGAGCAAAGGTACGTTTGGAGAAGAAGGGGCACAGAATTGAATGAAAAGAACCTCTGTCCAACTGTTAAGCATGGGGTTGGATCAATCATGCTTTGGGGTTGTGTTGCAGCCAGTGGCACAGGGAACATCTCACGAGTAGAAGGAAAAATGGATTCAATAAAATTTCAGCAAATTTTGTATGGTAACTTGATGCCATCTGTGAAAAAGCTGAAGTTAAAGAGAGGATGGCTTCTACAAATGGATAATGATCCTAAACACACCTCGAAATCCACGGGGGATTACATCAAAAGGCGTAAACTGAAGGTTTTGCCATGGCCTTCACAATCTCCTGACCTCAACATAATTGAAAATCTATGGATAGACCTTAAAAGAGCAGTGCGTGACAGACAGCCCAGAAATCTCAAAGAACTGGAAGACTTTTGTAAGGAAGAATGGGCAAAGATACCTCAAACAAGAATTGAAAAACTCTTGGCTGGCTACAAAAAGCGTTTACAAGCTGTGATACTTGCCAAAGGGGGCAGTACAAGATATTAACTCTGCAGGGTGCCCAAACTTTTGCAGACACCATTTTTTTGTTTTCTGTTATTTTGAAAGTGTAAATGATGGAAATAAAATCTAACTTTTGTTGACATATTATAAGAATGTCTAATCTATAATTTGATGCCTTTTGGAGATTTTTCCATCTTTCCTTGGCTTCTTTATGCACATTAATACAAATTTTTAGCTGGGGTGCCCAAACTTTCGATCCCCACTGTATATATATATATATATATATATATATATATATATTTATATATATATATATATATTTTTTATATATATATATATTACATTTAAAAAAAAAGGGGAAGACTTGATGGACCACATGTTATTTGCTGCCCTCACTCTTCTGTGTCCTCTGCATTTCTATGATTATATGAATAACTGGAGTTTTATGTTTGTGTTCATTTTAAATTGAAAGTGAAAATGTATTCCAGTTTTATACTTACTTGTATGAATATTCTAGTCCTGTATATGGAAATGCATAGCAAATGTCATTGCATGACCTTTTGATGATGATCTGAGAGCTTTAGTGTGAAGTGATGGTATAAAAATATTTGGAAAATGTCTCTTTTGGCTACAAAGCTCACCAAACCGGTGCTAGCTTTATTTAAGCAAACACCAAGAACTCCATTGTCAGCTCCCAACAAGATAGGCATAAAACTACTTAGGAGCCTAGTTTATGTTCACTGCGTCAAAGTAAGACTTAGTGATGAGTAAAGTAATAATCAATGCAGGCAAATTGTAAATGTTTATGTGCTTAAATATAGATTTACTCAATTTACTGAGAATTACAAAGTGCAAAATTATATAAAAAAAAAAAATTGGCACCCAATGACCAAATAAAAGAATTTTTTATATTTCACTTATCAATTCTTATGTCTAAGACTAAATCCTGTACATTTTTTTCACTCTTGTTTACAATGATATTCAATTGCCTTTCTTATTGCGTACTTTATTGTAAATTGAAAAGCTGTCTTCCTCCAACACCTCCATGACAATTATTTTTCACATTGCTATACATCCTTGTACCATAGTATTACATTTATGACGTGTTACACTATTGATGTTTATTATAAAATTTATCACACATTATCACAGTTTGCTGCAAATCAGTGTACTGCAACCTTTCAAATGACCTGTCTATGACATTTATACCAAAGAAAATTAAAGAATAAATATGCTACATTATACAACCTCAATTCCAGAAATGTTGGGTTGCTGTGTAAAATCTACATAAAAACAGAATGGAATGATTTGCAAATCTCATAAACTCATATTTTACTCACAATAGAAAATAGAAAACATATGAAATGTTAAACTGAGAAAATGTACCTTTTAAAAAAAATAAAAAAAATAAGGTAATTTAAAAGTTAAAGGCAGCAACACATCACAAAAAGGTTGGGACAGGACCATATTTTCAATGGTGGAGCATCCCCTCATCTTTTAACAACATTCTGGAAATGTCTGAGAACTGAGGAGACGAGTTGCTGAAGTTTTTGGAGAGGAATGTTGTTTAATTCTTGCCTGAGCATACGCTGCTCTAAAACCTGGATATATCTTCCTACATTGATGGTGCCTTTCAAGATGTGCAAGCTGCCCATTCCGTATGCACTAATGCACCCCTATACCATCAGAGATGAAGGCTTTTAAATTGAGCACTGATAGAAAACTGGAAGGTTCCTCTCCTCTATAGTACAGAGGACTCTGCACCCATGGTTGCCGAAAATGTCAAATTTCGATTTGTCTGACTACAGAATAGTTTTCAACTTGGCAACAGACCATTTTAATTGAGCCTAGAGAAGATGGTGGCATTTCTGGATCATGCTGAGATATGACTTCTTCTTTTCTATGAGTTGTAACTTGCATTTTTGGGTGGCATGGTGAACTGTGTTCACAGACAGTGATTTTGGAAATATTCCAGAGCCCATGCAGTGATGTCCATTACAGAATTATGTCTGTTATTAATGCAATTGCACCTGAGGGCCCAAAGATCATGGATATCTAATATTGCTTTTGGCCTTGTCCCAACAGAGATTTCTCCAGATTCTCTGAATCGTTTGATGACAATATGCACTGTAGATGATGATATATTTAAAGTCCTTGCAGTTTTTTGTTGAGGAACATTATTCTGAAATTGATCAACAATTTTTAGACACGGCTTTTCACAGAGTGATGAACCTCTGCCCAGCTATACTTTTGTGACACTCTCTAAGATGCTCTTTTTTTATAGCTAGTCATGTCACTGACCAATTGCCAATTAACCTAATTAGTTGCAAAATGTTCTTCCAGCTCTTCCTTGCTAGTACCACTTTGCCAGATTTTTGTTGCATGTCCTAATTTGTTTGAGATGTGTTGCTGCCATCAAATTCATAATTTTCCTTTTTTTTAATCAAAAAGAGACTTTATTAAGTAAAACGAAGTGGTCATCCAGAGCTCACAATCAGTACACAAAATTGAAAGGGATACAGGGAGTGCACACATAAATTTATTTATTTATTTCAGGTACTTATATAGCGCCGTCAATTTACGCAGCGCTTTACATATATATTGTACATTCACATCAGTCCCTAACCCTCAAGGGGTGTACAATCTAAGGTCCCTAACTCACATTCATACATACACATACTAGGGACAATTTAGACAGGAGCCAATTCACCTACCAGCATGTCTTTGGAGTGTGGGAGGAAACTGGATTACCCGGAAGAAACCCACGCAGGTACAGGGAGAACATGCAAACTCCAGGCAGGTGGTGCCGTGGCTGGGATTTGAACCAACGACCCTAGTACTGCCAGGCGGAAAATAAATACATGGAAGTGTCACATCACTAAAAGTACTGGCTAAATATTGCGTAAAGGCATTCTGAAATAGCAAGAATGGTACAGCAGGAGCCTCCCAAATAAACCGGTAGTGAAACGTGCCATAATAGAAAGTTTCTATAGGAGTCTCTCCAAAACTAGATCAATGGGGGATAGCCCTGGTGTGACTAACCAGTTATCCCACAGCTTGCCAAATTTTTCAGATCATCCCGGTGTTGATATACTAGTTTCTGTAGGTGCAGTGTATGACCCATTCTTTCCAGCCATTCCCTTTGTGTTGGCGGCTGCTCTGCCTTCCAATGTTGTAAAATGAGATTCCTCGCTTGGAACAGGGCCCTGTTAATGGCTATCTTGGAATAATCCAGTGTATGACCCATTCATTCCAGCCATTCCCTGTGTGTTGGTGGCTGCTCTGCCTTCCAATGTTGTAAAATGAGATTAAAATGACAGTATGTAGGACAGACAGATCCCAAAATGGGACGTTGCGCAAGACCTAAGGACAGCAGACCGGAATTGCGTTGACGCGTTTCGACCCTCCCACTGGGTGTTCTCAAGCCATTCTCACTGCAGTGTGTGTTGCGACTTGCTAGAAAATGGCACTACTCCAGGGAGAGTCAGTTTCCTAGCACAGCTACCTCCCTCCTTGCATGTCGTATCCCTCTCCTTTTCTGGAAGCATCTGATTACGGTCTGTGCTGGCCCAGCTACTTATTATTATTATTATACAGTATTTATAAAGCGCCAATAGTGCGCTCAGCGCTGTACATTACACAGGGGGACAGAACATGTGACAGAACAATACCAATACAATGCAAAACATGAGGGGATCGAGGGCCCTGCTCTTTCGAGCTTACAATCTAGGAGGGAGGGGATGGTGGCATAGGAGGAGATAGCTGTGGGGGATGGAGTGGTAGGAAGAGTGGAGGAGGTCGGCAAGTTAGCAGGGGGTGGGGTAGGCTTCCCTGAAGAGATGGGTTTTCAGGGTGCGCCTAAAGGAGAGGAGAGTAGGTGATAATCTGATGGCTTGGGGCAGGGAGTTCCAGAGGATGGGTGACACCCTGGAGAAGTCCTGGAGGCGGGCATGGGAGGAGGAGACCAGGGAACTAGAGAGAAGGAGGTCTTGTGAGGAGCGGAGTGTGCGTGCTGGGCGGTACTTGGATATTAGGTCGGTGATGTAGTTCGGGGCAGTATGGTGGACAGCTTTGTACGTCAGTGTTAGGATTTTGAATTTGATCCGTTGCGCAATCGGAAGCCAGTGGAGGGATTGGCAGAGGGGGGTGGCGGAGATGGAGCGGTTGGAAAGGTGAATGAGTCTGGCAGCCGTATTCAGGATCGACTGAAGCGGGGATAGCCAGCGGCGAGGCAGGCCAGTGAGGAGGGAGTTGCAGTAGTCGAGTCGTGATATGATGAGGGAGTAGATGAGCTGTTTAGTGGTTTCTGGGGTTAGGAACGTGCGGATTTTGGCGATGTTGCGGAGGTGGAGTCTGCATGAGTTTGTTAAAGATCGGACTTGGGGCTGGAAGGATAGGTTGGAGTCCAGAATGACACCAAGTACTCTGGCCTGCAGGGCGGGTTTGATGGTGGTGTTGTTGGATGTGATGGAGAAGTCAATGGGGGGTGGTGTCTGGGCTGGGGGGAAGACAAGAAACTCGGTTTTGGAGAGGTTCAGTTTAAGGAAGTGGAGTGACATCCAGTCAGATATGTCGCTCAGTAGGTGAGTGATTCGGACAGAGACTGAGGGGGTGAGGTGGGGGGTTGAGAGATAGATTTGTGTGTCGTCGGCATAGAGGTGGTAGTTGAAGCCGTGAGAGTGTATGAGTTGGCCAAGGGAGGAGGTGTAGATGGAGAAGAGAAGGGGCCCGAGGACAGAGCCTTGAGGGACCCCAACAGAGAGAGGGAGTGAGGGGGAGGTGGTAGCATTATAGGTAATGCTGAAAGAGCGTTGTGACAGGTAGGATGAGAGCCAGGAGAGAGCAGAATCTCTGAGGCCGAGGGAGTGTAGTTTTTTGAGGAGGAGGGGGTGGTCGACTGTGTCGAAGGCCGCAGAGAGGTACTTCTCTCCTTTCTCACCACCCTGCATAACCTTTGATGAAGTAGCCCAGGGAGGAGTGAAGGGGAATACTACAGAGTGTCACTTGAGTGAGAGCTTTGAGTTTGCTGACATGACATCCAAAATGGCGGCACCAGGCCAGCAGTCTCGGGGCTTTTGGATGTCTACACAATGGAGTCTTTTCTGCATAAAATGTGTTGCATACACATAATGTCTGTCTTGGAAATTGTATAGAAAGGCGACTCCAATCCTAATATGTTTATTTTATTTATTTCAGGTACTTATATAGTGCCGTCAATTTACGCAGCACTTTACATATATATTGTACATTCACATCAGTCCCTGACCCTCAAGGGGCGTACAATCTAAGGTCCCTAACTCACATTCATACATACACACACTAGGGACAATTTAGACAGGAGCCAATTAACCTACCAGCATGTCTTTGGAGTGTGGGAGGAAACTGGAGTACCCGGAGGAAACCCACACAGGCACAGGGAGAACATGCAAACTCCAGGCAGGTGGTGCTGTGGTTGGGATTCGAACCAACAACCCTAGTACTGCAGGCAGATGTGCCAGCCATTTAGCCACTGTGCTGCCCATATTGATAAGTGATTCCAAATGAATAATACCTGCTGCAGTAGGAAGCAGACACAAAAAGACACACCCAGAATCTTTCAAAATAACTGTTCATTTTATTCCGGGCATTTGAAGGTTTTTTTTATTTTTTTCTCATAACTATTCTTGAGTAGGGATCACTGTGGTATCATGTGAGTTGGGGGGGCACCATGAGGAGAAAGGGGATGACGCGATTTGTGTTGGCAGGGGAAATTTGGGGGGCAGCAGGGGGTAAGAATTTTTCTAGGGAGGATGCTAGGAGTGGTGATTTGGGGGGGGGGAGAGAAGATGATTTGTGCTAATGGGGGGATGTTGCTGGAAAAGGTGATATGGTAAATAGGGGTAGGGGATTTGTGCTAGTAGGGATGGTTGGGGCATATTTGTGCTTTGAGGGGGGATTTGTGCTAGGATGGGGGATTGTGGAGGGAATTTGTGCTAGGAGGGAGGATTTTGAGTGTGGGTGGGGAGAGGATTTGTGCTCAGAGGGGAAATGTGAGGGGTACAGGATTAGTGCTAGGAGGATTGGGGGGGGGCAACGATTCGTGCTGGGAGGGGGGAATTCAGCAGGGGGCAGAATTGTACCAGGGGGCTCTCAAAATTTGTAGAGTTAGGAACTATAGAATATGGGGGTGCCGTGACGAGGCCCTGTAGCTTACGCATGTATTTGCAAATGTGTGCAAACTAAACCCATTTTTTTTAACACATACTGTTAGACAGGTATTTCGGTTTGTTTGCAGGCTGGTTGGTAAGTGAGCTGGGAACTTTTCTCTTTTGTTGTTTGACATGCGTCGCCTTTCCATATGTACCTTGCTGTGAAGGCCAGTTATAGACTGGGGCAGCGGCCATTTTTTGTACTGTTGAATTGTTGGTGGGGGGGCGCACTGGACACCTTGGCTGCCATTGTACTGCATTCTCGGTGTCCAGTGCACTCCTGTACCATTAAGGAGGGGTGGGCTCCCTCAGGTCCACCTGCCCTCGGTCTATCCATTAAATACATGAGCCTCTACTATGGGGGCTCTCAAAATTTGTAGCATTAGGAACTACATAATATCGGGCTGGCCATGAAGAGGCTCTGTAGCTTACGCATGTATCTGCAAATGTGTGCTAACTAAACCCCTTTTTTTAACACATACTGCTAGACAGGTAATTCGGTTTGTTTGCAGGCTGGTTGGTAAGTGAGCTGGGAACTTTTCTCTGTTGTTGTTTGACGTCGCCCGTCCATGTGCTCCTTGCTGTGAAGGCCAGTTATAGACTGGGGCAGCGGCCATTTTTTGTACTGTTGAAATGTGAGGGATACAGGATTAGTGCTAGGAGGATTTAAGCTGGGGGGGGGGGAATTCAGCAGGGGTCAGATTTGTACTAGGGGGAGGGAGATTAATTCTTAGGGTTTTTGTTTTTTTTTGAGCGGGGGGAGGGGATTTTTTGCTAACACATAATGCTCATACATCTTGTGTGTGTGGAGGGGGAGGCAGTTTGGCATGTTATTATTATTTATTTCAGGTACTTAAATAGCGCCATCAATTTACGCAGCACTTTACATATATATTGTACATTCACATCAGTCCCTAACCCTCAAGGGGTGTACAATCTAAGGTCCCTAACTCACATTCATACATACACATACTAGGGACAATTTAGACAGGAGCCAATTCACCTACCAGCATGTCTTTGGAGTGTGGGAGGAAACCGGAGCACCTGGAGGAAACCCACGCAAGCACAGGGAGAACATGCAAACTCCAGGCAGGTGGTATCGTGGTTGGGATTCGAACCAGCGACCCGAGTACTGCCAGGCGGAAGTGCTAACCATTTAGCCACTGTGCCGCCCTACTATGTGAACTGTGTTGCGGATTCACAATTGCAGGCAATTTTGAGGCTTGACTTGACAGCCTCATCTTTTATATTTTACCCCAAAATAGGTAATACATTGCATGTGGGTGCCCTAAAATTAAAACCCAAACTATGATATAGTGCAGCTTACCAATCATTCGATGTGGTGGCTGCATTTGTTTTCTTTTTTAAGCTTTTTTTCCCCTCTGTTTTCATCTGGTGATCTGGAAAGTAACACACCTCCTGTATTAGAGCGCCTCCGCTCTGGATGAAGGCCCACAGAGACAGCATTGTCAGTCTGGGGGAGTGTTAGATGTATTAGCAGATTTAAATACACTTAAAGCCCATACAAATGATAAGAAAATCGTACAAAAATATCTGCACGAGGAGCGATCGGTCGATTATCTGATCGTTAGTAGAGTGCTTTTGACAGCCAATTCTGACTGTTCAGACTAAAAAAAAACAAAGGTGCAAGCTAGAAATTTTTTATCCTAGGTGAACACAGTGCCCAATTTGTGCTCAATGTGTACAGTAATTGTACGGAAATAGTTACATGGAAAAAGATTTCTTTAAATATTGAGCTGCACATGACAAGAGGTTTTGTGGGGTGTTTTTTTTTTTTTTTCACCCTCCAGTTTTAGTTGCATGTGAAACTGTATCATGTCACGTGTCGCTCTGACCTTCAGAACAAGTTCTTGCATTAAATCGCTGACAAAACCACGTCGGATGTCTGCTCGGCTCTAAGCACCAGCTACAGTGCTGACCACATCTGAAGCCGGGGGTGTGTGGTGCGGTGGTGGTTACAATATGAAGTAGTCAGGTCCTAGCACCCAGTCACAGGCCTGGCTCTTGTGTAGGAGTTGGTCTAATGACAGGGTTCTATATTTGGTGAATTGTGCTGGGCTGCTGCTGTCACTTGCTGGGGACCTAGTCTGTGTCGGGCTGCCACTGTCACTTGCTGGGGACCTAGTCTGTGCCGAGCTGCCACTGTCACTTGCTGGGGACCTAGTCTGTGCCGAGCTGCCACTGTCACTTGCTGGGGACCTAGTCTGTGCCGAGCTGCCACTGTCACTTGCTGGGGACCTAGTCTGTGCCGGGCTGCCGCTGTCACTTGCTGGGGACCCTGTATGTGGTGGGCTGCTGCTGTCACTTGCTGGGGACCTAGTCTGTGCTGGGCTGCTGCTGTCACTTGCTGGGGACCTAGTCTGTGTCGGGCTGCTGCTGTCACTTGCTGGGGACCTAGTCTGTGCTGGGCTGCCGCTGTCACTTGCTGGGGACCTAGTCTGTGCCGGGCTGCCGCTGTCACTTGCTGGGGACCCTGTATGTGGTGGGCTGCTGCTCTCACTTGCTGGGGACCTAGTCTGTGCTGGGCTGCTGCTGTCACTTGCTGGGGACCTAGTCTGTGTCGGGCTGCTGCTGTCACTTGCTGGGGACCTAGTCTGTGCTGGGCTGCCGCTGTCACTTGCTGGGGACCTAGTCTGTGCTGGGCTGCAGCTGTTACTTGCTGGGGACCTAGTCTGTGCCGGGCTGCTGCTGTCACTTGCTGGGGACCCTGTATGTGCTGGGCTGCTGCTGTCACTTGCTGGGGACCTAGTCTGTGCCGGGCTGCTGCTGTCAGTTGCTGGGGACCTAGTCTGTGCCGGGCTGCTGCTGCCACTTGCTGGGGACCTAGTCTGTGCTGGGCTGCTGCTGTCACTTGCTGGGGACCTAGTCTGTGCCGGGCTGCTGCTGTCGCTTGCTGGGGACCTAGTCTGTGCCGGGCTGCCGCTGTTGCTTGCTGGGGACCTAGTCTGTGCCGGGCTGCCACTGTCACTTGCTGGGGACCTAGTCTGTGCCGGGCTGCTGCTGTCAGTTGCTGGGGACCTAGTCTGTGCCGGGCTGCTGCTGTCACTTGCTGGGCACCTAGTCTATGCTGGGCTGCTGCTGTCACTTGCTGGGCACCTAGTCTATGCTGGGCTGCCGCTGTCACTTGCTGGAGACCTAGCCTGTGCCGGGCTGCTGCTGTCACTTGCTGGGGACCCTGTATGTGGTGGGCTGCTGCTGTCACTTGCTGGGGACCTAGTCTGTGCCGGGCTGCCGCTGTCACTTGCTGGGGACCCTGTATGTGGTGGGCTGCTGCTGTCACTTGCTGGGGACCTAGTCTGTGCCGGGCTGCTGCTGTCACTTGCTGGGGACCTAGTCTGTGCTGGGCTGCTGCTGTCACTTGCTGGGGACCCTGTATGTGGTGGGCTGCTGCTGTCACTTGCTGGGGACCTAGTCTGTGCCGGGCTGCTGCTGTCACTTGCTGGGGACCTAGTCTGTGCTGGGCTGCTGCTGTCACTTGCAGGGGACCTAGTCTATGCCGGGCTGCTGCAATAACCAGCTTAAGCAAAATTCCATGGTATTGCATATCTGTAAACATCATTTGTATTAAAATCAATGGATCAGCATGACAGCCAGGCTATTAGCATTTTCAGGTGAGGTCAGCAGTTGCAGGCTTCATAATTTCCCACTGTAGTATGTTGAGATGAGAAGTAGAAGTAGCCATACACAACTCCCTTTTTTAATGTTTCTGATTGCGGATGATTGTTCTGCACTGAAATTCAGTAAGTGTGTTTCCTTAAAGTGTTCCTAAACCCACAACAGTACAATCAGTCTGTATCTGCAGTAAAGCATGCTTGTTATACTCACTGTGGAACCTAAGGGGTTAATCCTCTGCATTGTGTAAAAAGGCTGTTTGATCCTGTCTTCTCTGTCCCCCCCCCTTCCGATCCCCCCTTCTTTCAGTGCCCCCCTCTTATCTCCTGATAAGACATATTGTGTGGAGTCGCTCTGCACATACTTAGTTTGGTGTGTATTGTTAGAGAGTTGTTTTTTCTTGGGAGAGGGCATGTGACAGTAAACTGGCTCTTTATTTAGAAAACTTGGAGACCCCTGCTGTAGAATATCGTATTGTGTGTCTGTGTATGAAAAACCCAGCCTTTATTTACTTCTAGTAACCATAGTAAGTAGAGGAAGCCATATTGCTCGATACTGATGTGATCTCTGCTTCTTGTACATTTGTGCTACACCATGGTGCTCTGGTAATCCTCTGAAAATCAAAAGTGGAAGTGTTCATTCTAATAATGGATCTGCTTTAAATATCCTGACACCAGCCGCTCCTAACATGTTCCTTTTTTTTTTCCCTCTGCAGACACGTAGTTTCCTTACAGAGTTTATCAACTACATCAAGGTGAGTGACCGGTCCCTGTGGATATATGTGGGGACTCCACACAGGCCTCTCTGTCCCCTTTGTCAGGTAGTTGTACCGTGACAGTGTGATGGGGTCTTTTCTGTTTATTTATTATTTATTTCAGGTACTTGTATATCGCTGTCAATTTACGCAGCACTTTACATATATATTGTACATTCACATCAGTCCCCACCCCCGAGGGGCGTACAATCTAAGGTCCCTAATTCACATTCATACATACACATACTAGGGACAATTTAGACAGGAGCCAATTCACCTACCAGCATGTCTTTGGAGTGTGGGAGGAAACCAGAGTACCCAGAGGAAACCCACGCAGGCACAGGGAGAACATGCAAACTCCAGGCAGGTGGTGCCGTGGTTGGGATTCGAACCAATGACCCTAGTACTGCCAGGCAGAAGTGCTATTATATATTAGATCCTGGATACTGAAACGGGTTCAATAAAAGGGTGCAGCTAGCTGCTACAGTCCAGTGGGAGATATAAATAGAAAAATATATATTTAGCCGAAATTCAGTAACTTTTTTTTTTTAATTTCTTTTTCCACATCAGAGATTATAGGGGGACTTGTCATCCAGCTAAATATATTCCGGATGCTTCAAAACAAAAAGGGTTCAAATGTCTTTCAGTTCATGGTTATCCTAAAGCAGCCACAGCTTGAAATAAAAAAAAAAGAAAAGAAAAAAAAAGACCGTCCTTTGCCATCAACTGCAGAGTGGGACCCTCAGGATCCGTTCACATTCACAGCAATTTGTTTTTTAGTGCTTTTTGCAGAAATGCACTACAATCTATGTATCATGGTTTCCTATGGAACACGTTCACATCTTTGCTTTTTTTAGCTGCTGCGTTTTTGGAAAAGGTCAGGGACTTTTTTTTAAAAGCAAAACAGCAGCGTTTTTGCTACAGTAGAGTCCAATGGGGAATCTGCTGAAATGCATGGTGGTGTGCGGTTTTGCCGCTTTTTGCGTTTTTTCATTTTTATTCTGCCCAGCAAAAGAAAAAGAAAAATCCACTTTAAAAAGAAAAAAAAAATCTGAACAAAACTCAAAACATGGTAATAACGTGTCAAAAACGCATCTGCGAAAAGCACTGCAAAACGGACAAAAAGCAAACTGCATAGGTGTCAACGGAGCCTCAGACCTCTTTCACAAGGCGGTTCTGATCAGTTGATAAGAAGGTCCATTCCTTTCTATGGACAGGCGGGTGGAAACGGACTTAAGTCTGATAACATCTGCCTACCGTATTTTCCGGCGTATAAGACGACTTATTCCTGCCACTAATGCCAATGATGGGGCACTATTCCTCCCACTGATACCAATGATGGGGCCCTATTCCTCCACTGATACCAATGATGGGGCACTATTCCTCCACTGATACCAATGATGGGGCACTATTCCTCCCACTGATACCAATGATGGGGCACTATTCCTCTCAGTGATACCAATGATGGGGCACTATTCCTCCCGCTGATACCAGTGATGGGGCACTATTCCTCCCACTGATACCAATGATGGAGCACTATTCCCCCACTGATACCAATGATGGGACACTATTCCTCCCACTGATACCAATGATGGAGCACTATTCCTCCCACTGATACCAATGATGGGGCACTATTCCTCTCAGTGATACCAATGATGGGACACTATTCCTCCCACTGATACCAATGATGGAGCACTATTCCTCCCACTGACACCAATGATGGGGCACTATTCCTCTCAGTGATACCAATGATGGGACACTATTCCTCCCACTGATACCAATGATGGAGCACTATTCCTCCCACTGACACCAATGATGGGGCACTATTCTTCCCAATGATACCAATGATGGGGCACGATTCTTCCCACTGATACCAATGATGGGGCACTATTCCTCCCACTGATACCAATGATGGGGCACTATTCCTCCCACTGATACCAATGATGGGGCACTATTCCTCCCGCTGACACCAATGATGGGGCACTATTCCTCCCACTGGTGTGCATTGGAAGAGGGGTAGTCTTATACGGCGAGTATAGCCCAAACACTACATTTTAGCAGGAAAAGTAGGGGGTCGTCTTATACGCCGGCAAATACGGTACTTCTGGGACTGATCCTGTCTGCTAAAAAAAAAAAAAAAAAAAAACTGAAGGGGATCCCTCCTTTTCCATTTAGGCAAATCAGAGCAGAGGGTAGTTGGGTGTGAATGGAGTCTGTTGAACCACTTCATCTGCGGAAGGTTTTACCAGGGCATTTTTTGCTATTTAGCACTACGCTGCTTTAACTGGCAATTGTGCGGTCATGCAACACTGTACGCAAATTATTATTATTATACAGTATTTATATAGCGCCAAAGGGTATGCTCAGCGCTGTACAGTAGCAAGGGGGACAGAACATGAGACAAGACAGTAACAATACAATACACGAGGGGTTCGAGGGCCCTGCTCTTTCGAGCTTACAATCTAGGAGGGAGGGGAAGGTGGTACAGGAGGAGATGGCTGTGGGGGATGGAGTGGTGGGAGGAGTGGAGGAGGTTGTTAGGTGAGGTTGGGGTAGGCTTCCCTGAAGAGGGGGGTTTTCAGGGTGCGCCTGAAGGTGAGGAGGGTAGGTGACAGTCTGATGGATTGGGGTAGGGAGTTCCAGAGGATGGGGGAAGTCCTAGAGAAGTCCTGCAATTGGGCGTGGGAGGAGGAGACCAGGGAGCTAGAGAGTAGGAGGTCCTGTGAGGAGCGGAGGGCACGGGGAGGGTAGTATTTGGGTATCAGGTCAGTTATGTAGTTTGGGGCGGCGTTGTGAATGGCTTTGATATTTATCTAATTTTGTTCAAACAAACAGAGCTTCCTTTTGGTGGTATTTGATCAATACTGGGTTTTTGAATTCTTTTTTTTATTGTATAAGCAATAAAAAAAGACCACAAATTTTGAAAAAAAAAATGTTTTTACTTCCTGTTATAAAACATATCAAAACCTTCTTCATAAATTTAGGCCAAAATGTATTCTGCACGTCTTTGGTTAAAGAAATCCCAGTTAGTGTATATTATTGGTTTGTATGAAAGTTATAGTGTCTACAAACTATGGTGTATTTACTGTTTTTTACTTTTTTTTCAAACAAACAGAGCTTCCTTTTGGTAGTATTTGATCACCACTGGGTTTTTTTAAAAAAAATTTTAATTATATAAGCAATAAAAAAGGCCACAAATTTTGAAAAAAAATTTTTTACTTCCTGTTATAAAACATCAGTTAAAAACAAAATACAATTTCTTCATAAATTTAGGACATATCTTTGGTTAAAAAAAATCCCAGTTAGTGTATATTATCGGTTTGAATGAAAGTTATGGTGTCTACAAACTATGGTGTATTTACTGTTTTTTTTTGTTTATTAATACGGTTAATAATGTCGATGATCAGCGACATATAGTGGGATTGTGATAGTTTAGCGGGCAATATGACACTGAGCCCGGGTTCACATATATGTGGTGCGGTGTATCGCATGCGATTCGCACAGGAACCGCACCTCATTCCTGTACAAATCACATGCGATTTGTGTGCAGTGTGATCGGAGCCATACATTTTGTATGGTTCTAATCGCACCGCATCCGCACCAAAAACGTGCAGGACCCTTTTTTGGGTCCGTACTAGAATCGGATCGCATGGATATTCACACCTATGCGATCCGATTCTGCACATCGCACCGCGTTTTGCAGACCGCTTTCGGGGTGTTGTTAATTTAACATACACACCTGCAGCGGTTCGCATGAATGGGGTGCGATTCTGATGCGGTGAGGAATTCGCACAGGAAACGCTGTGAATTCCGCACCGCATCAGTGTGAACCTGGGCTAACTGACACTGGGTGGGAACTGACTGATATTGTCATCACCAGTGACAATGGTGTAGTAATCAGTGATAATACTATACACTGTCATTGTACTAATGACACTGGCTGGGAAGGGGGTTACCATCTCAGGTCACCAAGGGGTTAAGTGTGTGCCTAACAAGTGTTTTTGTGCTGCCTTTTTTTTCTAAAAATCATTTGTTTTTTCCTCCCTGCAAAGCAGGGAGAAGAAACAGAGAGATTTTTCTTATTGTACAGTGCTCTTTGTTTATTGTCAATACAGAGCTCTGGGCTGTGATTGGACATAGCCATGCAGGTAAGTCGCTGTGCCTGTACAGGCAGCCCATATATTGCAGGCGGACGGTCCTTAAGTGGTTAAACTCGGCCCAAAGAGCAGAGCGGGCTCTGCTCTGATCAACAGGAGATCTGTGAGCTGATCCCCTGATCGGAGCGACGTTCGCCCTGTGTGAAAGGGGCCTTACTCCGTTGAAGCAGTGTTCTCTCTGCAGAGGTCTGACACACCCCCTACTGAGGTCGTAGCCAAAACTGTCCAATCAGCAGGGAGTGTAAGTTTTGCTGATTGCAGAGCTGTAGGTCTCGACTCATTAGGGGCATGTCGGAGCACATTTACTAAAGGAGTTGAGAATCTTCACACAATACATTTTATGAATATTCACTTCAATTATTCAGTCATATCAACAATGGCAACGACTCCAAAAAGTTGGATGGCAGCTGTCGATATTTAGGTCACAGAACATTGCTGTTTCCAGTATTCTTTGCAAACGGGAGCAAGTTTTCACTTGACAACCATATTGATGGGGCATCTATGTGGCCTCCTTACTAGACCCTGCTGGTGTATCTCTATGTCTCGGTGTGAGGTCAGGTTCAGAGACCAGTAGCTATAGCAGTAGACCACCCAACAGGATAGGTCAACAAGCAGGTCACCCCGGGAGATGACGCAGGCTGACCTGAGGTGCGGGGTCTAAACACTAACCGGCATTCACCAGACCTCCTGATGGTGGAGATGGATTTTGCTGCATGTTAGTACCAGATCGCAGTTCTCAGGATCACCCCACCAGGAAGTGAGCAAACCAGGATCCAGTAACTGATATGGCAGGTAGGGATCTAGCAGATGCGTAGTCAGTAAACAAGCCAAGGGTTGGTAACAAGTCGTAGCAGGTTGGGATGAGGCAGAATCGTAGTCAAGGAACAAGCCAAAGGTCGGTAGCGAAGGTATGGACGGCAGCAGGAGAGAAAAAGTGAGATACTGGCTGGAGGAGGCACAATAATCTGGCAAACAGGAAGTGCAGAGACATGACTTAAATCAGGAAGTTCATGGGAGGAGCAAGGAGCTCAAGGTTCAGCAGAAACAATGCACAAGGCAGCATTGTCCAATAGATCAGGCAGAGTGTTGTCCAGTATCCCAGGTAGCTCAGTGAGAAGAGTTTCTGCCTGACACAGTAGAGGTCCCAGGTTCAAGTCCAGGTGCTGATACTCTACTGACAAGCAGCCATTTATAAAGCAGAAGAGAAGAAAAGTCTGACAGTAGCATAGTAGAAATTGCTGTTAGCGGATGGAGGACTTGCGTCTGTTTCCAGAGACAACCTCTAGAGGAAAGCCAGTAACATCTGAAGTCGACTGTAGACACTGTTCATTCAGTGGAGAGCGGTGGCCTGCAGCCATTTGTTTCCAGTTGATCTTCTCTAACTTGCTTTCCTTCTTCCCTATGGAAATATCTGTGCTGTTGAAGCTCTCTGATCCTACAAGACAAGATGGTGACTTGTTGGCTGGTCCAGCTCTGAGAACTGAATTCCATGGACTGTTATAATACACAACCTGCGGTCCGTAGAGGTCAGTTCTCCAGCTTGGCTGCTGCAGACCACGATGTTATGAAGAAAAAGAAGACATCTCCCGTAATGTCCTACCTATCTGGTCTGGTTTTCCTCTGTATTCCAACCACTCAACAAACATTTGCACTGGGGGTGTTTTAAATGGACCTCTAAAAAAATTCTGTGAAGAAGATGTCTTCCTTAATGTCCTACCTATCTGGTCTGGTTTTCCTCTGTATTCCAACCACCCAACAAACATTTGCACTGGGGGTGTTTTAAATGGACCTCTAAAAAAAATTCTGCGAGGCATCAGTTTTGTGTCATTAAAGCACACCTTCACCCGAATCTTGAAAAATGCAATAAAGGCTTCTCTAAAAACATTATGAAATGGCGAAGAAATACTTTTTTCAATGTAGATTTTGTTTCTTTGAATGTCTTTAGCATGTTTATGTTCGAAACTCTTTTATGTCTGTGGTCATCTTCAGTAAAGGAAGAGCATTATCTCCTCTTTCACGTCCCAGATTTCATTGTCACCCTCACAGAGGAACATACTGTGCTTGCGGAATTAAGCACTCTACCCAATGAAGTGCTGCAGATCCTTGAACCTATGACAGTACACATCACCTATTAGAAAAACATGCATATTCCACCAAGATTTATTAAGTCTCTCGAGATCCTGCAGTTACATAGTTAGTCTGGCTGAATAAAGACAAAAGTCCATCCAGTTCAACCATAGAAAAAAAAAAAAAAGTTATAATCCTACACCCACAGTTGATCCAGAGGAAGGCAAAATGTGCCAATTTACTTGAAGCCATGGTTGGAACTCTAAAAGCTGCCAAACGTAAGAAGATTTTCAGAAAAGGTCTCATGACACTGGTAATGTAACCTTCCCAGGGTGCAACGGTGGGGCCAGGACTTTGTCACCAGTGCCTCAAGGAACTAGGAAGTGTCAATTTCTAGTAGGGTATTGTGAAAGATTTTTGAGGCACAACTATTAAAAAATATACTTTATTTTATTCAATGAAATATAAAACCTACTAATATAACATACAATATTTCATAAAATCAGTCCAGAATACAAACTTATTCATTGGTTTCACCAAAACATCTTAGAAAAATGGTATACATCTATGCTGGTCTTTTGTGGACCAACGCGGTTCATGAAAAACTCCACTTCTTCAGGAGCCGCTAATCTAGTATTGTATCAAAAATTAGGAAGTGAATTAACTAGTGACTAGCAGATGTGTAGGGGGCATGCACCATGTGTTTTAACTGGGGGGGTTCCACTTTAAGTTCTGCTGCGGTACCAGAGAGGGTGCCATGAGTACAGCACCTTTACAAAGATTCTGATGATCCACTACAGGGCTGACAATGTAATGGAAAAATAGTCAAACCCAAATGGTGTTAAAGCCCTATTAAACCCAGGTACCTACTTTATTTATTTTTTATTTATTTTTTTTTAAGCCAAATTGAACTTTCAGTTTAAATTAGCGAAGTATACATTTCAGGTGCAAGAAAAAGTGTCCAAAGTCTTAAAAGTTGAGTTGCACTTTAAAGCAGCCACAGCCTGAGTAGAAGAGACCATGCAATCCAGCCACATACATGAAGCTGGATTCCTGGAATTGCTTTTGTTCAGGTGTGCACAACCTTTTGAAGAGCGAGGGCCACTTTATTTGGTAACTGGTTTCAGGCCACTTTGAAATGAAATGGTTCAGAATTTAGAATTTTTTTATGGATAGCATAATGAAGATTTTAAAAAACAATCAGGACCATCATTTCCCGTGGGACCAATGGTTACCCACTGTTTAATCACAATTACAAAAATCACATTATTTTTTATTAACCAGTGATTCTAAAGGTTGTAAGTTAGAAACAAAAAAACAAACCTGTTATACTTACCTCCTCTGTGTGATGGTTTTGCGCAGAGCAGTTCTGCCCACATGGAAGAAAAATATATTTTAAATATATTTTAAAAGTATTCTCAAATATATTGATATATATTTGAAATACTACAATTTTGCCCATATTCAATATATATATATATACTGTATGTTGAAATGCTTTTTTTTTATATATTACAAAACATGACAAATATTTTTAAAAATACATTTTTAAATATACTGTATGTCTTTAAAAATACATTTAATCTACTATTTTGGAATGCATTTACAAATATATGTGAAAATATATGTTAAAATTACCTTTTTATATGTTAAAAAAAATCTGAAGACTATATTTTTAAAAAAATATATTTTTAAAAATATTTTTCATATATTTTGTAATATATAAAAAACACATTTCAACATACAGTGTATATATATAATATATATGTTGAATACGGCCAAAATTTTAGTATTTCAAATATCTGTCAATATATTTGGGAAGAATATTTTAAAAAAAAAAAAAAAATATATATATATATATTTTTTTTTTTTATTTTTTTCTTCCTTCCATGTGGGTAATTCTCTTCTTTTTGGGTCCCCAGCCTGCGATCCTGGGTCTTCCCCCCTGCTGAGTGCCCCCAATAGCAAGTCTCATGCTATGGGGGCACTTGAGGAGCTGACATCATTAGCACCCCCCTGCATCATCTACCCTTCTACCTCCCTCCCACTTCCAGGTAAAACGAATATAAAATTAAAAGCAATCAATCAGTGATCACTGTTCTAACTAAATAGACATTGACTTTTATTTTTCTACCTTAACTTTCAACTTGTAAAGATCATTCATTCATCAGAGTGAGCTGAGTCAACAGACAACAGCCTATGTGGATAGAGCTGTAGTACTGAAAACAAACACATTTTTCCATGTGAAAAAATGAGCGTACACTATAGCACACTATTTCAAATGAATGATCTGTGCAAGATGGAATTTATGGTAGAAAAATATTGAGAACAGTGATCACTGGTCGATTGCTTTGCATTAAATATTCGTGCACATGGAAGTGGGTGGGAGGTAGGAAGGTAGATGATGCAGGGGGGGGGGGGTGCTAATGAGGTCAGCTGGTCAATTCCTTCCTGTGTCATGACCTAAAGTCTCTGCAGTTAATAAGGCAGAAGTCATGGAGAAGCTTTTTTGTACATCCATCTGGACACTGACATAAAGGTGGGTAAAAAAAATGGGAAGCTTTTGAATTTCTGAAAAAGAAGTACATTAATGCTACATTGGTACATAGGGGAGCTGGAATTTAGGTGGAAAAAAAAAGGTGAACTTATCCTTTAACCACTTTGCCAACCGCACTATAGCCGAATGACAGCTTCAGCACGGTTGTCCAGTCCTGGGAGGGAGTCATATGACGTCCTCCCAGAACGCGCCCTCCCGCGCGCCCCCGGGGGGGGTGCACCCGTCGATTTCCGTGATCGCTGTGTCACGTGATGTGGTAAAAGGCCAATCACAGCAGACTTTTACCACGTCATCAGTCATGTCCAATGACACAGCAGATCACCGAGTAAATGCAGTCACAGTGTGAGGAAAGTACTGCTGATAACCAGCAATTGTCAGAGGACAGATCGGCACCGATCATCAGGGCACTGATGATCAGTGCCCAGCAGTGCCACCCAC
>NW_028318347.1:0-97500 GCF_062004578.1 Staurois parvus | reverse complement strand
AATGACCAAAAAGTGGGTGTTTCTTCATGGCCTATCCCTTTTGTATAGACAACATAGGGCCTTGGGGCACACTAAAGAGGTTGCTGGAGTAAAACAAGCTCAAATGGGAACAGCAATGATATCCTCCAGCAAGTGTCAGAGTCAGCAATAATCCCAGCAAGTGTCAGGGTCAGCAATAATCCCAGCAAGCGTCAGGGTCAGCAATAATCCCAGCAAGTGTCAGGGTCAGCAATAATCCCAGCAAGTGTCAGGGTCAGCAATAATCCCAGCAAGTGTCGGGGCCAGCAATAATCCCAGCAAGTGTCAGGGTCAGCAATAATCCCAGCAAGTGTCAGGGTCTGCAATAATCCCAGGCAGTGCACAGTATGTACTGGGGAAAGTGAGCAGTATGTAGCCAAAGCAGTGAAAGTATGTAGTGGGGGCAGTGAGCAGTATGTAGTGGAGGCAGTGAGAAGTTTATAGTGGGGGCAGTGAGCAGTATGTAGTGGGGGCAGTGAGCAGTATGTAGTAGAGGCAGTGAGCAGTTTGTAGTAGAGCCACTGAGCAGTATGTAGTGGAGGCAGTGAGCAGTATGCAGTGGAGGCAGTGAGGAGTATGTAGTGGAGGCAGTGAGCAGAATGCAGTGGAGGCAGGGGGCAGTATGTAGTGGAGGCAGTGAGCAGTATGCAGTGGAGGCAGTGGGCAGTATGTAGTGGAGGCAGTGAGCAGTATGCAGTGGAGGCAGTGGGCAGTATGTAGTGGAGGCAGTGAGCAGTATGCAGTGGAGGCAGTGAGCAGTATGTAGTGCAAGCAGTGAGCAGTATGCAGTGGAGGCAGTGAGCAGTATGCAGTGGAGGCAGTGAGCAGTATGTAGTGTAAGCAGTGAGCAGTATGCAGTGGAGGCAGTGAGCAGTATGTAGTGGAGGCAGTGAGCAGTATGCAGTGGAGGCAGTGGGTAGTATGTAGTGGAGGCAGTGAGCAGTATGTAGTGTAAGCAGTGAGCAGTATGCAGTGGAGGCAGTGAGCAGTATGTAGTGTAGGCAGTGAGCAGTATGCAGTGGAGGCAGTGAGCAGTTTGTAGTAGAGCCACTGAGCAGTATGTAGTGGAGGCAGTGAGCAGTATGCAGTGGAGGCAGTGAGGAGTATGTAGTGGAGGCAGTGGGCAGTATGTAGTGTAGGCAGTGGGCAGTATGTAGTGGAGGCAGTGAGCAGTATGCAGTGGAGGCAGTGGGCAGTATGTAGTGGAGGCAGTGAGCAGTATGCAGTGGAGACAGTGGGCAGTATGTAGTGGAGGCAGTGAGCAGTATGCAGTGGAGGCAGTGAACAGTATGTAGTGTAAGCAGTGAGCAGTATGCAGTGGAGGCAGTGAGCAGTATGTAGTGTAGGCAGTGAGCAGTATGCAGTGGAGGCAGTGAGCAGTATGTAGTGTAAGCAGTGAGCAGTATGTAGTAGAGGCAGTGAGCAGTTTGTAGTAGAGCCACTGAGCAGTATGTAGTGGAGGCAGTGAGCAGTATGCAGTGGAGGCAGTGAGCAGTATGCAGTGGAGGCAGTGAGGAGTATGTAGTGGAGGCAGTGAGCAGAATGCAGTGGAGGCAGGGGGCAGTATGTAGTGGAGGCAGTGAGCAGTATGCAGTGGAGGCAGTGGGCAGTATGTAGTGGAGGCAGTGAGCAGTATGCAGTGGAGGCAGTGGGCAGTATGTAGTGGCGGCAGTGAGCAGTATGCAGTGGAGGCAGTGAGCAGTATGTAGTGTAAGCAGTGAGCAGTATGCAGTGGAGGCAGTGAGCAGTATGTAGTGTAGGCAGTGAGCAGTATGCAGTGGAGGCAGTGAGCAGTATGTAGTGTAAGCAGTGAGCAGTATGCAGTGGAGGCAGTGAGCAGTATGTAGTGTAAGCAGTGAGCAGTATGCAGTGGAGGCAGTGAGCAGTATGTAGTGTAGGCAGTGAGCAGTATGCAGTGGAGGCAGTGAGCAGTATGTAGTGTAAGCAGTGAGCAGTATGCAGTGGAGGTAGTGAGCAGTTTGTAGTAGAGCCATTGAGCAGTTTGTAGTAGAGCCATTGAGCAGTTTGTAGTGGAGGCAGTGAGCAGTATGCAGTGGAGGCAGTGGGCAGTATGTAGTGGAGGCAGTGAGCAGTATGCAGTGGAGGCAGTGGGCAGTATGTAGTGGAGGCAGTGAGCAGTATGCAGTGGAGGCAGTGGGCAGTATGTAGTGGAGGCAGTGAGCAGTATGCAGTGGAGGCAGTGAGCAGTATGTAGTGTAAGCAGTGAGCAGTATGCAGTTGAGGCAGTGAGCAGTATGTAGTGTAGGCAGTGAGCAGTATGCAGTGGAGGCAGTGAGCATTATGTAGTGGAGGCAGTGAGCAGTATGCAATGGAGGCAGTGGGCAGTATGCAGTGGAGGCAGTGAGCAGTATGTAGTGGAGGCAGTGAGCAGTATGCAATGGAGGCAGTGGGCAGTATGTAGTGGAGGCAGTGAGCAGTATGCAGTGGAGGCAGTGGGAAGTATGCAGTGGAGGCAGTGAGCAGTATGCAGTGGAGGCAGTGAGCAGTGTGTTTACACAGAGGGCAGAGGGTGGACGGGGGGCAATGAGGGACAGGAGTGGAAAGAGGGAAGGAGTGGATGGTAAAATGTGGTGAACGGAGGGCAGTGGTGACACAGGAGGACAGTGGGGAGAACACAGGGGCAGTGGGTGGACTGGGGGACAATATGGTGGAAAGTGTTTCAGGGGGTAGACAGGGGGAACACTGGTGCTCGGTGGTGAGGGGGTGATGAGGGAAAAGGTGGCAGTGGGGAGAAGGTGGGACACAGGGGAAGGTTGTGGAAGGGGAGGAGAGGGGGCAGTGGGGTCCACAGGGAGAGCACATGTGCTCAGTGCTAAGATGGGAGGCAACTAACAAAAAGTTAGTTGGGGGGACAGGGGGCAGTGGAGTGGATTGCCAGGTACCAGAGTGAACAGAGAGGACAATGGTGCTCAGTGGTGAGACAAAGGAGCAGTGGGATGAACAGGGGGAAGTGGGGTGGACGGGGTGAATTGGGGGTATGGGGGGACAGTGCTGCTCAGTGGCAGAATATCTGACTGATGCTGGCCTTTTCTGGAGGTGCATGTGGAGCTCCTCCGATGAGTCTGCCATGCAACAGTGCCCCCCATTCAGCCCACTCGTATGTCCACCCACTGACCGCCAGTGTCCTGCCTGTCCACCCCACTGCCCCCCTGTCCACCCTATTGACCCCCTACCCACACACTGCCCGTCTATCCTTTCCATTGCCCCCCTGTCCCACAACTGAGCACCAGTGCCCCCCACATTCACCCATCCACCCCTGTCACCCTGTCCCCTGCTGCTTCCCTTTCCACTCCTGACCCCCATCGCTCCTGTTCCCCACTGCCCTACATGCTCATCCCCCTGTCCGCCTCACTTCCCACCTGTCAGCCCATTGCCCCCTGTTCCTCCACTGCCTCATGTCTCCCCACCAAGCACCAGTGCACCCTCTGCCCACCCCTCTGCCTACTGTCCACCCTACTGGACCCTGTCCTATCCACTTCCAGCCTGTCTCACCACTAAGCACTAGTCCCCTCTTCCTTTTCACTGACCAGGGCCCCCTCAACCCTCCCATGGGACCAATTCCCCCTATTACCATTACTGAGTACCACCCCCCCCCCCCCCTTGCTCCCCACTGAGAACCAATGTTCTCTTTTTTCCCTACACCAATGCCCCAAAGTCAGGGGTGTCTTTACCACAAGGCAAAAGAGGCATTTGCCTAGGGTGGCATTTTTCAGGGGGGCAGCGGCATCTTTCAGGGGGGCAGTGGCATTTTTCAGGGGGGCAGTGCCGCCCCTCAAAAGAAGGGATGGAAGAAGGGACACACGCAGCATGGGGACCAGGTGGGATCTGAGAGGGGCTTCTTGATGGTGTATGCAGAGCCTGACTCGTTCCAGGGGATGTCCAGAGCTGTGAAGGTGAGTGCCTTCTCTCTTGCAGGGTCAGGGGGGAGCGTTGCCACTGTATGGGAGGCGGTGGTAGTGGAAGGCTCAATAGAGTGGGGGTCTGGGGTGCTGTTTGGTGTCAGGGTCTCTCCATGAGGGGGGGGGCAATTTTTGTGTTGCCTAGGGCAGCACGACACCTAAATACACCACTGCCCACAGTTCCTCTCTAGTGAACATTTCTTTTCCCCACTGATTAGACGGCATTTCCCTTCCCTCTGACCACAGCAGCAATGAGGACATTTAATCCCGATGATCGAAGATCCAAAGCATTTATCCTCCATTGACCAGCAGTATGAGGGGCCCTATAACACATGAGTGCTGCACCACATACAGTTGTGTCCAAATAATAGCCGTGTGATGAAAAAAGTGACTAAAGCTGAAAATCCTTCTGATAGCTTTTATTTCCATCCACACAAATGCATTGGGAACACGACACATTCTATTCCAAATCACAACATGAAGAAAAATACATCAAATTTGTGTTGTTCCTCTAAAAACATGGAAGAAAAGTGAATATTAGACGGTTCAAAAAAAATCGCAGTGTTTGTATTCTTCTTTACAAACTCAAACATTCACTATATAAACGGAGAAATGTTTGAAGATTTTGCTTTCCTTTGAATGACTTCATGAATATTTGGTTGTAGTCGCACTGTTTCTGAGAACTGCTGTACATCTGTGTTGCATGGAGTCCCCCAACTTCTGGCCCCTGTGATCAGGTATTCCAGCCCAGGATGATTGGACCACATTCCACAGTTCTTCTCTATTTCTTGGTTTTGCCTCAGAAACGGCATTTTTGATGTCACCCCACAAGTTTTCTATTGGATGAAGATCCGGGGATTGGGCTGGCCACTCCATAACGTCCATCTTGTTGGTCTGGAACCAAGATGTTGCCCGTTTACTGGTGTGTTTGGGGTCGTTGTCTTGTTGGAACACCCATTTCAAGGGCATTTCCTCTTCAGCATAAGGCAGCATGACCTCTTCAAGTATTCTGATGGATTCAAACTGATCCATGATCCCTGGTATGCGATAAATAGGCCCAACACCGTAGTATGAGAAACATCCCCATATCATGATGCTTGCACCACCATGCTTCACGGTCTTCACTGTGTCCTGTGGCTTGAATTCAGTGTTTGGGGGTCGTCTGACAAACTGTCTCCGCCCACTAGACCCAAAAAGAACAATTTTCCATCAGTCCACAAAATGTTGCCCCATTTCTCTTTAGGCCGGTCAATGTGCTCTTTGGCAGATTGTAACCTCTTCAGCACACGTCTTTTCCCCAACAGTGGGACTTTGCGGGGGCTTCTTGCAGATAGCTTGGCTTCACATCGGCGTCTTCTAATTGTAACAGTCCTCACAGGGAACGTCACACCTTCTTTCATCTTCCTGGAGCTGATTGTTGGATGAGTCCTCACAGGGAACGTCACACCTTCTTTCATCTTCCTGGAGCTGATTGTTGGCTGAGTCTGCCCCATTTTGGCTATTCTTCTATCCATTCCAATGGTAGTTTTTCGCTTTCTTCCACGTCTTTCAGGTTTTGGTTGCCATTTTAAAGCATTTGTGATCATTTTAGCTGAGCAGCCGATCATTTTCTGCACTTCTTTATATGTTTTCCCCTCTCCAATCAACTTTTTAATCAAGGTGCGCTGTTCTTCTGAACAATGTCTGGAACAACCCATTTTCCTCAGAATTTCAGAGAGAAATGCACTGTAACCAGCATGTCCAACATTTGCTGCCTTCCTTCCTTAAATAAGGGCAATAATTGCCACCTGTTTATCAAAGAATGAATGACCTCACTAATAGAACTCCACACTGCTATTATATTGAACACGCCCCTTTCAATGAGTGATTCAATGACACAGAATCAGCAGCATGCATGTCATGACTGTTGGGTCTGTTGGATTTCTATGACTCTACTACACCTGCTGGTAAATTATTTGCCATGTAGAAATATCATTTCCACCAAAAACAGTGATTGATCCGGTTAGTGATGTCTGACTGCTATTATTTTCAACACAACTGTATGCATAGCACTGCGTAAATTGACGGCGCTATATAAGTACCTGAAATAAATAAATTGTCCAACATGTGCTGGATGTAGATAATCCCACAGAACTCCGCATTGTCCAACATGTGCTGGACGTAGATAATCCCACAGAACTTCACATTGTCCAACATGTGCTGGACGTAGATAATCCCACAGAACTTCACATTGTCCAACATGTGGTGGACATAGATAATGCCAGAGAACTCCACATTGTCCAACATGTGCTGGACGTAAATAATCCCACAGAACTCCACATTGTCCAACATGTGCTGGACGTAGATAATCCCACAGAACTCTTTATTGTCCAACATGTGCTGGACATAGATTGTCCTGCATGTGCTGGACGTAGATAATCCCACAGAACTCCACATTGTCCAACATGTGCTGGAAGTAGATAATCCCACAAAGCTCCACATTGTCCAACATATGCTGGACGTAGATAATCCCACAGAACTCCACATTGTCCAACATGTGCTGGACGTAGATAATCCCACAGAACTCCACATTGTCCAACATATGCTGGACGTAGATAATCCCACAGAACTCCACATTGTCCAACTTGTGCTGGACGTAGATAATCCCACAGAACTCCACATTGTCCAACATGTGCTGGACATAGATAATCCCAGAGAATTTCACATTGTCCAACATGTGGTGGACATAGATAATGCCAGAGAACTCCACATTGTCCAACATGTGCTGGACATAGATAATCCCACAGAACTCCACATTGTCCAACATGTGCTGGACATAGATAATCCCACATAAATCCACATTGTCCAACATGTGCTGGACATAGATAATCCCACAGAACTCCACATTGTTCAACATGTGCTGGACGTAGATAATCCCACAGAACTCCACATTGTCCAACATGTGCTAGACGTAGATAATCCCACAGAACTCCACATTGTCCAACATATGCTGGACGTAGATAATCCCACAGAACTCCACATTGTCCAACATGTGCTGGACGTAGATAATCCCACAGAACTCCACATTGTCCAACATGTGCTGGACATAGATAATCCCACAGAACTCCACATTGTCCAACATGTGCTGGACGTAGATAATCCCACAGAACGCCACATTGTCCAACATGTGCTGGACGTAGATAATCCCACAGAACTCCTCATTGTCTAACATGTGCTGGACGTAGATAATCCCACAGAACTCCTCATTGACCAACATGTGCTGGACGTAGATAATCCCACAGAACTCCACATTGTCCAACATGTGCTGGACGTAGATAATCCCACAGGACTCCACATTGTCCAACATGTGCTGGACGTAGATAATCCCACAGAACTCCTCATTGTCCAACATGTGCTGGATGTAGATAATCCCACAGAACTCCACATTGTCTAACATGTGCTGGATGTAGATAATCCCACAGAACTCCACATTGTCCAACATGTGCTCGATGTAGATAATCCCACAGAACTCCACATTGTCCAACATGTGCTGGACGTAGATAATCCCACAGAACTCCACATTGTCCAACATGTGCTGGATGTAGATAATCCCACAGAACTCCACATTGTCCAACATGTGCTGGACGTAGATAATCCCACAGAACTCCACATTGTCCAACATGTGCTGGACGTAGATAATCCCACAGAACTCCACATTGTCCAACATGTGCTGGACGTAGATAATCCCACAGAACTCCACATTGTTCAACATGTGCTGGACATAGATAATCCCACAGAACTCCACATTGTCCAACATGTGCTGGACGTAGATAATCCCACAGATCTCCGCATTGTCCAACATGTGCTGGACGTAGATAATCCCACAGAACGCCACATTGTCCTGCATGTGCTGGACGTAGATAATCCCACAGAACTCCGCATTGTCTAACATGTGCTGGACGTAGATAATCCCACAGAACTCCTCATTGACCAACATGTGCTGGACGTAGATAATCCCACAGAACTCCACATTGTCCAACATGTGCTGGACATAGATAATCCCAGAGAATTTCACATTGTCCAACATGTGGTGGACATAGATAATGCCAGAGAACTCCACATTGTCCAACATGTGCTGGACATAGATAATCCCACAGAACTCCACATTGTCCAACATGTGCTGGACATAGATAATCCCACATAAATCCACATTGTCCAACATGTGCTGGACATAGATAATCCCACAGAACTCCACATTGTTCAACATGTGCTGGACGTAGATAATCCCACAGAACTCCACATTGTCCAACATGTGCTAGACGTAGATAATCCCACAGAACTCCACATTGTCCAACATATGCTGGACGTAGATAATCCCACAGAACTCCACATTGTCCAACATGTGCTGGACGTAGATAATCCCACAGAACTCCACATTGTCCAACATGTGCTGGACATAGATAATCCCACAGAACTCCACATTGTCCAACATGTGCTGGACGTAGATAATCCCACAGAACGCCACATTGTCCAACATGTGCTGGACGTAGATAATCCCACAGAACTCCTCATTGTCTAACATGTGCTGGACGTAGATAATCCCACAGAACTCCTCATTGACCAACATGTGCTGGACGTAGATAATCCCACAGGACTCCACATTGTCCAACATGTGCTGGACGTAGATAATCCCACAGAACTCCTCATTATCCAACATGTGCTGGATGTAGATAATCCCACAGAACTCCACATTGTCTAACATGTGCTGGATGTAGATAATCCCACAGAACTCCACATTGTCCAACATGTGCTCGATGTAGATAATCCCACAGAACTCCACATTGTCCAACATGTGCTGGACGTAGATAATCCCACAGAACTCCACATTGTCCAACATGTGCTGGATGTAGATAATCCCACAGAACTCCACATTGTCCAACATGTGCTGGACGTAGATAATCCCACAGAACTCCACATTGTCCAACATGTGCTGGACGTAGATAATCCCACAGAACTCCACATTGTCCAACATGTGCTGGACGTAGATAATCCCACAGAACTCCACATTGTTCAACATGTGCTGGACATAGATAATCCCACAGAACTGCACATTGTCCAACATGTGCTGGATGTAGATAATCCCACAGACCTCTATATTGTCCAACATGTGCTGGACGTAGATAATCCCACAGAACTCCACATTGTCCAACATGTGCTGGACGTAGATAATCCCACAGAACTCCACATTGTCCAACATGTGCTGGACGTAGATAATCCCACAGATCTCCGCATTGTCCAACATGTGCTGGACGTAGATAATCCCACAGAACGCCACATTGTCCTGCATGTGCTGGACTTAGATAATCCCACAGAACTCCGCATTGTCTAACATGTGCTGGACGTAGATAATCCCACAGAACTCCTCATTGACCAACATGTGCTGGACGTAGATAATCCCACAGAACTCCACAATGTCCAACATGTGCTGGACGTAGATAATCCCACAGGACTCCACATTGTCCAACATGTGCTAGACGTAGATAATCCCACAGAACTCCTCATTGTCCAACATGTGCTGGATGTAGATAATCCCACAGAACTCCACATTGTCTAACATGTGCTGGATGTAGATAATCCCACAGAACTCCACATTGTCCAACATGTGCTGGATGTAGATAATCCCACAGAACTCCACATTGTCCAACATGTGCTGGATGTAGATAATCCCACAGAACTCCACATTGTCCAACATGTGCTGGACGTAGATAATCCCACAGAACTTCACATTGTCCAACATGTGCTGGACGTAGATAATCCCACAGAACTTCACATTGTCCAACATGTGGTGGACATAGATAATGCCAGAGAACTCAACATTGTCCAACATGTGCTGGACGTAAATAATCCCACAGAACTCCACATTGTCCAACATGTGCTGGACGTAGATAATCCCACAGAACTCTTTATTGTCCAACATGTGCTGGACATAGATTGTCCTGCATGTGCTGGACATAGATAATCCCACAGAACTCCACATTGTCCAACATGTGCTGGACATAGATAATCCCACAGAACTCCACATTGTCCAACATGTGCTGGACATAGATAATCCCACAGAACTCCGCATTGTCCAACATGTGCTGGACGTAGATAATCCCACAGAACTCCACATTTTCCAACATGTGCTGGACGCAGATAATCCCCCAGAACTCCACATTGTCCAACATGTGCTGGACATAGATAATCCCACAGAACTCCACATTGTCCAACATGTGCTGGACATAGATTGGCCTGCATGTGTTGGACATAGATAATCCCACAGAACTCCGCAATGTAATATATGTGCTGGACATAGATAATTCTACAGAACTCCACATTGTCCAACATGTGCTGGACGTAGATAATCCCACAGAACTCCACAATGTCCAACATGTGCTGGACATAGATAATCCCAGAGATCTTCTCATTGTCCAACATGTGCTGGACATAGATAATCCCACAGAACTCCACATTGTCCAACATGTGCTGGACGTAGATAATCCTACAGAACTCCACATTGTCCAACATGTGCTGGACGTAGATAATCCCACAGAGCTCCAAATTGTCCAACATGTGCATGACATAGATAATCCCACAGAACTCCACATTGTCCAACATGTGCTGGACGTAGATAATCCCACAGAACTCCACATTGTCCAACATGTGCTGGACGTAGATAATCCCACAGAACTCCACATTGTCCAACATGTGCTGGATGTAGATAATCCCACAGAACTCCACTTTGTCCAACATGTGCTTGACATAGATAATCCCACAGATCTCCGCATTGTCCAACTTGTGCTGGACATAGATAATCCCACAGAACGCCACATTGTCCAACATGTGCTGGACATAGATAATCCCACAGAACGCCACATTGTCCAACATGTGCTGGACGTAGATAATCCCACAGAACTCCACATTGTCCAACATGTGCTGGACGTAGATAATCCCACAGAACTCCACATTGTCCAACATGTGCATGATGTAGATAATCCCACAGAACTCCACATTGTCCAACATGTGCTAGACGTAAATAATCCCAGAGAACTTCTCATTGTCCAACATGTGCTGGACGTAGATAATCCCACAGAACTCAACATTGTCCAACATGTGCTGGACGTAGATAATCCCACAGAACTCCACATTGTCCAACATGTGCTGGACGTAGATAATCCCACAGAACTCTACATTGTCCAACATGTGCATGATGTAGATAATCCAACAGAACTCCACATTGTCCAACATGTGCTAGACGTAAATGATCCCACAGAACTCCTCATTGTCCAACATGTGGTGGACATAGATAATGCCAGAGAACTCCACATTGTCCAACATGTGCTGGACGTAAAAAATCCCACAGAACTCCACATTGTCCAACATGTGCTGGACGTAGATAATCCCACAGAACTCCTCATTGTCCAACATGTGCTGGACGTAGATAATCTCACAGAACTCCACATTGTCCAACATGTGCTGGACGTAGATAATCCCACAGAACTCAACATTGACCAACATGTGCTGGACGCAGATAATCCCACAGAACTCCACATTGTCCAACATATGCTGGTCGTAGATAATCCCACAGAACTCCACATTGTCCAACATGTGCTGGACGTAGATAATCCCACAGAACTCCACATTGTCCAACATGTGCTGGACGTAGATAATCCCACAGATCTCCACATTGTCCAACATGTGCTGGACGTAGATAATCCCACAGAACTCCACATTGTCCAACATGTGCTGGACGTAGATAATCCCACAGAACTCCACATTGTCCAACATGTGCTGGACGTAGATAATCCCACAGAACTCCACATTGTCCAACATGTGCTGGACGTAGATAATCCCACAGAGCTCCACATTGTCCAACATGTGCTGGACATAGATAATCCCACAGAACTCCACATTGTCCAACATGTGCTGGACGTAGATAATCCCACAGAGCTCCACATTGTCCAACATGTGCTGGACGTAGATTATCCCACAGAACTCCACATTGTCCAACATGTGCTGGACGTAGATAATCCCACAGAACTCCACATTGTCCAACATGTGCTGGACATAGATATTCCCAGAGAACTTCTCATTGTCCAACATGTACTGGACGTAGATAATCCCACAGAACTCAACATTGTTTAACATGTGCTGGACACAGATAATCCCCCAGAACTACACATTGTCCAAAATGTGCTGGACATAGATAATCCCACAGAACTCCACATTGTCCAACATGTGCTGGACGTAGATAATCCCACAGAACTCCACATTGTCCAACATGTGCTGGACGTAGATAATCCCACAGAACTCCACATTGTCCAACATGTGCTGGACGTAGATAATCCCACAGAACTCCACATTGTCCAACATGTGCATGATGTAGATAATCCCACAGAACTCCACATTGTCCAACATGTGCTAGACGTAAATAAACCCAGAGAACTTCTCATTTTCCAACATGTGCTGGACGTAGATAATCCCACAGAACTCAACATTGTTTAACATATGCTGGACACAGATAATCCCCCAGAACTACACATTGTCCAAAATGTGCTGGACATAGATAATCCCACAGAACTCCACATTGTCCAACATGTGCTGGACGTAGATAATCCCACAGAACTCCACATTGTCCAACATGTGCTGGACGTAGATAATCCCACAGAACTCCACATTGTCCAACATGTGCTGGACGTAGATAATCCCACAGAACTCCACATTGTCCAACATGTGCATGATGTAGATAATCCCACAGAACTCCACATTGTCCAACATATGCTAGACGTAAATGATCCCACAGAACTCCTCATTGTCCAACGTGTGGTGGACATAGATAATGCCAGAGAACTCCACATTGTCCAACATGTGCTGGACGTAAATAATCCCACAGAACTCCACATTGTCCAACATGTGCTGGACGTAGATAATCCCACAGAACTCCTCATTGTCCAACATGTGCTGGACGTAGATAATCTCACAGAACTCCACATTGTCCAACATGTGCTGGACGTAGATAATCCCACAGAACTCAACATTGACCAACATGTGCTGGACGCAGATAATCCCACAGAACTCCACATTGTCCAACATGTGCTGGTCGTAGATAATCCCACAGAACTCCACATTGTCCAACATGTGCTGGACATAGATAATCCCACAGAACTCCACATTGTCCAACATGTGCTGGACGTAGATAATCCCACAGATCTTCACATAGTCCAACATGTGCTGGACGTAGATAATCCCACAGAACTCCACATTGTCCAACATGTGCTGGACGTAGATAATCCCACAGAACTCCACATTGTCCAACATGTGCTGGACGTAGATAATCCCACAGAACTCCACATTGTCCAACATGTGCTGGAAGTAGATAATCCCACAGAACTTCACATAGTCCAACATGTGCTGGACGTAGATAATCCCACAGAACTTCACATTGTCCAACATGTGCTGGACGTAGATAATCCCACAGAACTTCTCATTGTCCAACATGTGGTGGACACAGATAATGCCAGAGAACTCCACATTGTCCAAAATGTGCTGGACAGAGATTGTCCTGCATGTGCTGGACATAGATAATCCCACAGAACTCCACATTGTCCAACATGTGCTGGACGTAGATAATCCCACAGAACTCCACATTGTCCAACATGTGCTGGACGTAGATAATCCCACAGAGCTCCACATTGTCCAACATGTGCTGGACATAGATAATCCCACAGAACTCCACATTGTCCAACATGTGCTGGACGTAGATAATCCCACATCAATCCACATTGTCCAACATGTGCTGGACATAGATTGTCCTGCATGTGCTGGACATAGATAATCCCACAGAACTCCACATTGTCCAACATGTGCTGGACGTAGATAATCCCACAGAACTCCACATTGTCCAACATGTGCTGGACATAGATAATCCCAGAGAACTTCTCATTGTCCAACATGTGCTGGACGTAGATAATCCCACAGAACTCAACATTGTTTAACATGTGCTGGACACAGATAATCCCCCAGAACTCCTCATTGTCCAACATGTGCTGGACGTAAATAATCCCACAGAACTCCACATTGTCCAACATGTGCTGGACGTAGATAATCCCACAGAACTCCACATTGTCCAACATGTGCTGGACGTAGATAATCCCACAGAACTCAACATTGCCCAACATGTGCTGGACGTAGATAATCCCACAGAACTCCACATTGTCCAACATGTGCTGGACGTAGATAATCCCACAGAACTCCACATTGTCCAACATGTGCTAGACGTAGATAATCCCACAGAACTCCTCATTGTCCAACATGTGCTGGACGTAGATAATCCCACAGAACTCCACATTGTTCAACATGTGCTTGACATAGATAATCCCACAGATCTCCACATTGTCCAACATGTGCTGGACGTAGATAATCCCACAGAGCTCCACATTGTCCAACATGTGCTGGACATAGATAATCCCACAGAACGCCACATTGTCCAACATGTGCTGGACATAGATAATCCCACAGAACTCCACATTGTCCAACATGTGCTGGACGTAGATAATCCCACAGAACTCCTCATTGTCCAACATGTGCTGGACGTAGATAATCCCACAGAACGCCACATTGTCCAACATGTGCTGGACGCAGATAATCCCACAGAGCTCCACATTGTCCAACATGTGCTGGACATAGATAATCCCACAGAACGCCACATTGTCCAACATGTGCTGGACATAGATAATCCCACAGAACTCCACATTGTCCAACATGTGCTGGACGTAGATAATCCCAGAGAACTCCACATTGTCCAACATGTGCTGGACGTAGATAATCCCATAGAACTCCTCATTGTCCAACATGTGCTGGACATAGATAATCCCACAGAACTCCTCATTGTCCAACATGTGCTGGACGTAGATAATCCCACAGAACTCCGCATTGTCCAACATGTGCTGGACATAGATTGGCCTGCATGTGTTGGACATAGATAATCCCACAGAACTCCGCAATGTAATATATGTGCTGGACATAGATAATTCTACAGAACTCCACATTGTCCAACATGTGCTGGACGTGGATAATCCCACAGAACTCAACATTGTTTAACGTGTGCTGGACACAGATAATCCCCCAGAACTACACATTGTCCAAAATGTACTGGACATAGATAATCCCACAGAACTCCACATTGTCCAACATGTGCTGGACGTAAATAATCCCACAGAACTCCACATTGTCCAACATGTGCTGGACGTAGATAATCCCACAGAACTCCACATTGTCCAACATGTGCTGGACGTAGATAATCCCACAGAACTCTACATTGTCCAACATGTGCATGATGTAGATAATCCAACAGAACGCCACATTGTCCAACATGTGCTAGACGTAAATGATCCCACAGAACTCCTCATTGTCCAACATGTGGTGGACATAGATAATGCCAGAGAACTCCACATTATCCAACATGTGCTGGACGTAAATAATCCCACAGAACTCCACATTGTCCAACATGTGCTGGACGTAGATAATCCCACAGAACTCCTCATTGTCCAACATGTGCTGGACGTAGATAATCTCACAGAACTCCACATTGTCCAACATGTGCTGGACGTAGATAATCCCACAGAACTCAACATTGACCAACATGTGCTGGACGCAGATAATCCCACAGAACTCCACATTGTCCAACATATGCTGGTCGTAGATAATCCCACAGAACTCCACATTGTCCAACATGTGCTGGACGTAGATAATCCCACAGAACTCCACATTGTCCAACATGTGCTGGACGTAGATAATCCCACAGATCTCCACATTGTCCAACATGTGCTGGACGTAGATAATCCCACAGAACTCCACATTGTACAACATGTGCTGGACGTAGATAATCCCACAGAACTCCACATTGTCCAACATGTGCTGGACGTAGATAATCCTACAGAACTTCACATAGTCCAACATGTGCTGGACGTAGATAATCCCACAGAACTTCACATAGTCCAACATGTGCTGGACGTAGATAATCCCACAGAACTCCACATTGTCCAACATGTGCTGGACGTAGATAATCCCACAGAACTCCACATTGTCCAACATGTGCTGGACGTAGATAATCCCACAGAGCTCCACATTATCCAACATGTGCTGGACATAGATAATCCCACAGAACTCCACATTGTCCAACATGTGCTGGACGTAGATAATCCCACAGAGCTCCACATTGTCCAACATGTGCTGGACGTAGATTATCCCACAGAACTCCACATTGTCCAACATGTGCTGGACGTAGATAATCCCACAGAACTCCACATTGTCCAACATGTGCTGGACATAGAATGTCCTGCATGTGCTGGACATAGATAATCCCACAGAACTCCACATTGTCCAACATGTGCTGGACGTAGATAATCCCACAGAACTCCACATTGTCCAACATGTGCTGGACATAGATAATCCCAGAGAACTTCTCATTGTCCAACATGTGCTGGACGTAGATAATCCCACAGAACTCAACATTGTTTAACATGTGCTGGACACAGATAATCCCCCAGAACTACACATTGTCCAAAATGTGCTGGACATAGATAATCCCACAGAACTCCACATTGTCCAACATGTGCTGGACGTAGATATTCCCACAGAACTCCACATTGTCCAACATGTGCTGGACGTAGATAATCCCACAGAACTCCACATTGTCCAACATGTGCATGATGTAGATAATCCCACAGAACTCCACATTGTCCAACATGTGCTAGACGTAAATAATCCCAGAGAACTTCTCATTTTCCAACATGTGCTGGACGTAGATAATCCCACAGAACTCAACATTGTTTAACATGTGCTGGACACAGATAATCCCCCAGAACTACACATTGTCCAAAATGTGCTGGACATAGATAATCCCACACAACTCCACATTGTCCAACATGTGCTGGACGTAGATAATCCCACAGAACTCCACATTGTCCAACATGTGCTGGACGTAGATAATCCCACAGAACTCCACATTGTCCAACATGTGCTGGACGTAGATAATCCCACAGAACTCCACATTGTCCAACATGTGCATGATGTAGATAATCCCACAGAACTCCTCATTGTCCAACATGTGGTGGACATAGATAATGCCAGAGAACTCCACATTGTCCAACATGTGCTAGACGTAAATAATCCCAGAGAACTTCTCATTTTCCAACATGTGCTGGACGTAGATAATCCCACAGAACTCAACATTGTTTAACATGTGCTGGACACAGATAATCCCCCAGAACTACACATTGTCCAAAATGTGCTGGACATAGATAATCCCACACAACTCCACATTGTCCAACATGTGCTGGACGTAGATAATCCCACAGAACTCCACATTGTCCAACATGTGCTGGACGTAGATAATCCCACAGAACTCCACATTGTCCAACATGTGCTGGACGTAGATAATCCCACAGAACTCCACATTGTCCAACATGTGCATGATGTAGATAATCCCACAGAACTCCTCATTGTCCAACATGTGGTGGACATAGATAATGCCAGAGAACTCCACATTGTCCAACATGTGCTGGACGTAAATAATCCCACAGAACTCCACATTGTCCAACATGTGCTGGACGTAGATAATCCCACAGAACTCCTCATTGTCCAACATGTGCTGGACGTAGATAATCTCACAGAACTCCACATTGTCCAACATGTGCTGGACGTAGATAATCCCACAGAACTCAACATTGACCAACATGTGCTGGACGCAGATAATCCCACAGAACTCCACATTGTCCAACATGTGCTGGTCGTAGATATTCCCACAGAACTCCACATTGTCCAACATGTGCTGGACATAGATAATCCCACAGAACTCCACATTGTCCAACATGTGCTGGACGTAGATAATCCCACAGATCTTCACATAGTCCAACAAGTGCTGGACGTAGATAATCCCACAGAACTCCACATTGTCCAACATGTGCTGGACGTAGATAATCCCACAGAACTCCACATTGTCCAACATGTGCTGGACGTAGATAATCCCACAGAACTCCACATTGTCCAACATGTGCTGGAAGTAGATAATCCCACAGAACTTCACATAGTCCAACATGCGCTGGACGTAGATAATCCCACAGAACTTCACATTGTCCAACATGTGCTGGACGTAGATAATCCCACAGAACTCCACATTGTCCAACATGTGCTGGACATAGATAATCCCAGAGATCTTCTCATTGTCCAACATGTGGTGGACACAGATAATGCCAGAGAACTCCACATTGTCCAAAATGTGCTGGACAGAGATTGTCCTGCATGTGCTGGACATAGGTAATCCCACAGAACTCCACATTGTCCAATATGTGCTGGACGTAGATAATCCCACAGAACTCCACATTGTCCAACATGTGGTGGACGTAGATAATCCCACAGAGCTCCACATTGTCCTACATGTGCTGGACATAGATAATCCCACAGAACTCCACATTGTCCAACATGTGCTGGACGTAGATAATCCCACATCAATCCACATTGTCCAACATGTGCTGGACATAGATTGTCCTGCATGTGCTGGACATAGATAATCCCACAGAACTCCACATTGTCCAACATGTGCTGGACATAGATAATCCCACAGAACTCCACATTGTCCAACATGTGCTGGACATAGATAATCCCAGAGAACTTCTCATTGTCCAACATGTGCTGGACGTAGATAATCCCACAGAACTCAACATTGTTTAACATGTGCTGGACACAGATAATCCCCCAGAACTCCTCATTGTCCAACATGTGCTGGACGTAAATAATCCCACAGAACTCCACATTGTCCAACATGTGCTGGACGTAGATAATCCCACAGAACTCCACATTGTCCAACATGTGCTGGACGTAGATAATCCCACAGAACTCAACATTGCCCAACATGTGCTGGACGTAGATAATCCCACAGAACTCCACATTCTCCAACATGTGCTAGACGTAGATAATCCCACAGAACTCCTCATTGTCCAACATGTGCTGGACGTAGATAATCCCACAGAACTCCACATTGTTCAACATGTGCTTGACATAGATAATCCCACAGATCTCCGCATTGTCCAACATGTGCTGGACGTAGATAATCCCACAGAGCTCCACATTGTCCAACATGTGCTGGACATAGATAATCCCACAGAACGCCACATTGTCCAACATGTGCTGGACATAGATAATCCCACAGAACTCCACATTGTCCAACATGTGCTGGACGTAGATAATCCCACAGAACTCCACATTGTCCAACATGTGCTGGACGTAGATAATCCCACAGAACTCCACATTGTCCAACATGTGCTGGACGTAGATAATCCCACAGAACTCCACATTGTCCAACATGTGCATGATGTAGATAATCCCACAGAACTCCACATTGTCCAACATGTGCTAGACGTAAATAATCCCAGAGAACTTCTCATTGTCCAACATGTGCTGGACGTAGATAATCCCACAGAACTCAACATTGTTTAACGTGTGCTGGACACAGATAATCCCCCAGAACTACACATTGTCCAAAATATACTGGACATAGATAATCCCACAGAACTCCACATTGTCCAACATGTGCTGGACGTAGATAATCCCACAGAACTCCACATTGTCCAACATGTGCTGGACGTAGATAATCCCACAGAACTCCACATTGTCCAACATGTGCTGGACGTAGATAATCCCACAGAACTCTACATTGTCCAACATGTGCATGATGTAGATAATCCAACAGAACTCCACATTGTCCAACATGTGCTAGACGTAAATGATCCCACAGAACTCCTCATTGTCCAACATGTGGTGGACATAGATAATGCCAGAGAACTCCACATTATCCAACATGTGCTGGACGTAAATAATCCCACAGAACTCCACATTGTCCAACATGTGCTGGACGTAGATAATCCCACAGAACTCCTCATTGTCCAACATGTGCTGGACGTAGATAATCTCACAGAACTCCACATTGTCCAACATGTGCTGGACGTAGATAATCCCACAGAACTCAACATTGACCAACATGTGCTGGACGCAGATAATCCCACAGAACTCCACATTGTCCAACATATGCTGGTCGTAGATAATCCCACAGAACTCCACATTGTCCAACATGTGCTGGACGTAGATAATCCCACAGAACTCCACATTGTCCAACATGTGCTGGACGTAGATAATCCCACAGATCTCCACATTGTCCAACATGTGCTGGACGTAGATAATCCCACAGAACTCCACATTGTCCAACATGTGCTGGACGTAGATAATCCCACAGAACTCCACATTGTCCAACATGTGCTGGACGTAGATAATCCTACAGAACTTCACATAGTCCAACATGTGCTGGACGTAGATAATCCCACAGAACTTCACATAGTCCAACATGTGCTGGACGTAGATAATCCCACAGAACTCCACATTGTCCAACATGTGCTGGACGTAGATAATCCCACAGAACTCCACATTGTCCAACATGTGCTGGACGTAGATAATCCCACAGAGCTCCACATTGTCCAACATGTGCTGGACATAGATAATCCCACAGAACTCCACATTGTCCAACATGTGCTGGACGTAGATAATCCCACAGAGCTCCACATTGTCCAACATGTGCTGGACGTAGATAATCCCACAGTACTCCACATTGTCCAACATGTGCTGGACATAGAATGTCCTGCATGTGCTGGACATAGATAATCCCACAGAACTCCACATTGTCCAACATGTGCTGGACGTAGATAATCCCACAGAACTCCACATTGTCCAACATGTGCTGGACATAGATAATCCCAGAGAACTTCTCATTGTCCAACATGTGCTGGACGTAGATAATCCCACAGAACTCAACATTGTTTAACATGTGCTGGACACAGATAATCCCCCAGAACTACACATTGTCCAACATGTGCATGATGTAGATAATCCCACAGAACTCCACATTGTCCAACATGTGCTGGACGTAGATAATCCCACAGAACTCCACATTGTCCAACATGTGCTGGACGTAGATAATCCCACAGAACTCCACATTGTCCAACATGTGCTGGACATAGAATGTCCTGCATGTGCTGGACATAGATAATCCCACAGAACTCCACATTGTCCAACATGTGCTGGACGTAGATAATCCCACAGAACTCCACATTGTCCAACATGTGCTGGACATAGATAATCCCAGAGAACTTCTCATTGTCCAACATGTGCTGGACGTAGATAATCCCACAGAACTCAACATTGTTTAACATGTGCTGGACACAGATAATCCCCCAGAACTACACATTGTCCAACATGTGCATGATGTAGATAATCCCACAGAACTCCACATTGTCCAACATGTGCTGGACGTAGATAATCCCACAGAACTCCACATTGTCCAACATGTGCTGGACGTGGATAATCCCACAGAACTCCACATTGTCCAACATGTGCATGATGTAGATAATCCCACAGAACTCCACATTGTCCAACATGTGCTAGACGTAAATAATCCCAGAGAACTTCTCATTTTCCAACATGTGCTGGACGTAGATAATCCCACAGAACTCAACATTGTTTAACATGTGCTGGACACAGATAATCCCCCAGAACTACACATTGTCCAAAATGTGCTGGACATAGATAATCCCACAGAACTCCACATTGTCCAACATGTGCTGGACGTAGATAATCCCACAGAACTCCACATTGTCCAACATGTGCTGGACGTAGATAATCCCACAGAACTCCACATTGTCCAACATGTGCTGGACGTAGATAATCCCACAGAACTCCACATTGTCCAACATGTGCATGATGTAGATAATCCCACAGAACTCCACATTGTCCAACATGTGCTGGACGTAGATAATCCCACAGAGCTCCACATTGTCCAACATGTGCTGGACATAGATAATCCCACAGAACTCCACATTGTCCAACATGTGCTGGACGTAGATAATCCCACAGAGCTCCACATTGTCCAACATGTGCTGGACGTAGATAATCCCACAGTACTCCACATTGTCCAACATGTGCTGGACATAGAATGTCCTGCATGTGCTGGACATAGATAATCCCACAGAACTCCACATTGTCCAACATGTGCTGGACGTAGATAATCCCACAGAACTCCACATTGTCCAACATGTGCTGGACATAGATAATCCCAGAGAACTTCTCATTGTCCAACATGTGCTGGACGTAGATAATCCCACAGAACTCAACATTGTTTAACATGTGCTGGACACAGATAATCCCCCAGAACTACACATTGTCCAACATGTGCATGATGTAGATAATCCCACAGAACTCCACATTGTCCAACATGTGCTGGACGTAGATAATCCCACAGAACTCCACATTGTCCAACATGTGCTGGACGTAGATAATCCCACAGAACTCCACATTGTCCAACATGTGCTGGACATAGAATGTCCTGCATGTGCTGGACATAGATAATCCCACAGAACTCCACATTGTCCAACATGTGCTGGACGTAGATAATCCCACAGAACTCCACATTGTCCAACATGTGCTGGACATAGATAATCCCAGAGAACTTCTCATTGTCCAACATGTGCTGGACGTAGATAATCCCACAGAACTCAACATTGTTTAACATGTGCTGGACACAGATAATCCCCCAGAACTACACATTGTCCAACATGTGCATGATGTAGATAATCCCACAGAACTCCACATTGTCCAACATGTGCTGGACGTAGATAATCCCACAGAACTCCACATTGTCCAACATGTGCTGGACGTAGATAATCCCACAGAACTCCACATTGTCCAACATGTGCATGATGTAGATAATCCCACAGAACTCCACATTGTCCAACATGTGCTAGACGTAAATAATCCCAGAGAACTTCTCATTTTCCAACATGTGCTGGACGTAGATAATCCCACAGAACTCAACATTGTTTAACATGTGCTGGACACAGATAATCCCCCAGAACTACACATTGTCCAAAATGTGCTGGACATAGATAATCCCACAGAACTCCACATTGTCCAACATGTGCTGGACGTAGATAATCCCACAGAACTCCACATTGTCCAACATGTGCTGGACGTAGATAATCCCACAGAACTCCACATTGTCCAACATGTGCTGGACGTAGATAATCCCACAGAACTCCACATTGTCCAACATGTGCATGATGTAGATAATCCCACAGAACTCCTCATTGTCCAACATGTGGTGGACATAGATAATGCCAGAGAACTCCACATTGTCCAACATGTGCTGGACGTAAATAATCCCACAGAACTCCACATTGTCCAACATGTGCTGGACGTAGATAATCCCACAGAACTCCTCATTGTCCAACATGTGCTGGACGTAGATAATCTCACAGAACTCCACATTGTCCAACATGTGCTGGACGTAGATAATCCCAAAGAACTCAACATTGACCAACATGTGCTGGACGCAGATAATCCCACAGAACTCCACATTGTCCAACATGTGCTGGTCGTAGATAATCCCACAGAACTCCACATTGTCCAACATGTGCTGGACATAGATAATCCCACAGAACTCCACATTGTCCAACATGTGCTGGACGTAGATAATCCCACAGATCTTCACATAGTCCAACATGTGCTGGACGTAGATAATCCCACAGAACTCCACATTGTCCAACATGTGCTGGACGTAGATAATCCCACAGAACTCCACATTGTCCAACATGTGCTGGACGTAGATAATCCCACAGAACTCCACATTGTCCAACATGTGCTGGAAGTAGATAATCCCACAGAACTTCACATAGTCCAACATGCGCTGGACGTAGATAATCCCACAGAACTTCACATTGTCCAACATGTGCTGGACGTAGATAATCCCACAGAACTCCACATTGTCCAACATGTGCTGGACATAGATAATCCCAGAGATCTTCTCATTGTCCAACATGTGGTGGACACAGATAATGCCAGAGAACTCCACATTGTCCAAAATGTGCTGGACAGAGATTGTCCTGCATGTGCTGGACATAGATAATCCCACAGAACTCCACATTGTCCAATATGTGCTGGACGTAGATAATCCCACAGAACTCCACATTGTCCAACATGTGGTGGACGTAGATAATCCCACAGAGCTCCACATTGTCCTACATGTGCTGGACATAGATAATCCCACAGAACTCCACATTGTCCAACATGTGCTGGACGTAGATAATCCCACATCAATCCACATTGTCCAACATGTGCTGGACATAGATTGTCCTGCATGTGCTGGACATAGATAATCCCACAGAACTCCACATTGTCCAACATGTGCTGGACATAGATAATCCCACAGAACTCCACATTGTCCAACATGTGCTGGACATAGATAATCCCAGAGAACTTCTCATTGTCCAACATGTGCTGGACGTAGATAATCCCACAGAACTCAACATTGTTTAACATGTGCTGGACACAGATAATCCCCCAGAACTCCTCATTGTCCAACATGTGCTGGACGTAAATAATCCCACAGAACTCCACATTGTCCAACATGTGCTGGACGTAGATAATCCCACAGAACTCCACATTGTCCAACATGTGCTGGACGTAGATAATCCCACAGAACTCAACATTGCCCAACATGTGCTGGACGTAGATAATCCCACAGAACTCCACATTCTCCAACATGTGCTAGACGTAGATAATCCCACAGAACTCCTCATTGTCCAACATGTGCTGGACGTAGATAATCCCACAGAACTCCACATTGTTCAACATGTGCTGGACATAGATAATCCCACAGAACGCCACATTGTCCAACATGTGCTGGACATAGATAATCCCACAGAACTCCACATTGTCCAACATGTGCTGGACGTAGATAATCCCACAGAACTCCTCATTGTCCAACATGTGCTGGACGTAGATAATCCCACAGAACGCCACATTGTCCAACATGTGCTGGACATAGATAATCCCACAGATCTCCGCATTGTCCAACATGTGCTGGACGTAGATAATCCCACAGAGCTCCACATTGTCCAACATGTGCTGGACATAGATAATCCCACAGAACGCCACATTGTCCAACATGTGCTGGACATAGATAATCCCACAGAACTCCACATTGTCCAACATGTGCTGGACGTAGATAATCCCAGAGAACTCCACATTGTCCAACATGTGCTGGACGTAGATAATCCCATAGAACTCCTCATTGTCCAACATGTGCTGGACATAGATAATCCCACAGAACTCCTCATTGTCCAACATGTGCTGGACGTAGATAATCCCACAGAACTCCGCATTGTCCAACATGTGCTGGACGTCGATAATCCCACAGAACTCCACATTGTCCAACATGTGCTGGACGCAGATAATCCCCCAGAACTCCACATTGTCCAACATGTGCTGGACATAAATAATCCCACAGAACTCCACATTGTCCAACATGTGCTGGACATAGATTGGCCTGCATGTGTTGGACATAGATAATCCCACAGAACTCCGCAATGTAATATATGTGCTGGACATAGATAATTCTACAGAACTCCACATTGTCCAACATGTGCTGAACATAGATAATCCCACAGAACTCCTCATTGTCCAACATGTGCTGGACGTAGATAATCCCACAGAACTCCACATTGTCCAACATGTTCTGGACGTAGATAATCCCACAGAACTCCACATTGTCCAACATGTGCTGGACGTAGATAATCCCACAGAACTCCACATTGTCCAACATGTGCTGGACATAGATAATCCCACAGAACTTCTCATCGTCCAACATGTGCTGGACGTAGATAATCCCACAGAACTCCGCATTGTCCTGCATGTGCTGGACGTAGATAATCCCACAGAACTCCACATTGTCCAACATGTGCTGGACGTAGATAATCCCACAGAACTCCTCATTGTCCAACATGTGCTGGATGTAGATAATCCCACAGAACTTCACATAGTCCAACATGTGCTGGACGTAGATAACCCCACAGAACTTCACATAGTCCGAAATGTGCTGGACGTAGATTGTCCCACGCGATTCCACATTTTCCAACATGTGCTGGACGTAGATAATCCCACCGAACTCCACATAGACCAACATGTGCTGGACGTAGATTGTCCCACGCGATTCCACATTGTCCAATCTATCTGGTTGACATAGTGTCCTGTGTAATGATTGTGCACAATAGGGACATTGAGGTCTCACACATGAGTTTTCATGAGCAGTGATGTCACTCTCCCCCTCCTCCTGCAAACTATGGAATTTGTAGCCATAACTTTTAACAAACTTCAGAAGAGCCTCTTATCTCAATCAGGGACAACAGAAAGCAGCAACCAGACCCGGTCAGAGCTGTGGAACATTAATTGAGGTCTGCAGGATGTCTGAAACATAAAAAAGTCTTCCTTCTGACCTATCGTAAAACAATAACAACTCAGTCACGCCTGTCACACATGACCTGTAAGGCCATTCTAGGAATGCAGAGCGTGCCATAAAACATCTATTCCACAATTTATCAATTCCACACACAATTCGTAAAATCCAACAGGAACTCGGCACATTAATATTAGGTATATATTTGAATGGGGAATATCATACCGAGTAAATCAAGGTCATACAGGAACATGTTAATACATACAAAAGGGAACAAGGTACACAGTGTTTGGTATCCCTGGATACGAGATATAATTCTGAATAATAATATGTCAGTTTCTCGAATACCATCTGCATGTATTGGAAGATATTAATATTAGAACAAAACTGTATTTGGGACTTGGTCATTCACGTGGTGACCTCCCAGCAACCCATCTGTGTGGACTGAGATCCAGACGGTCTCTGTCCTCACCCCTTTGATATCACAGAAAAGGGGATGGCAGGACCTGGTAAAGGATGTTCCTTTAACATCAGGAAGAAAACGAATTCTCTTGCGCTCTATGACCCAGCCTGGGGTAGGTAGGTGCAGCCCGGACTTCCTACCACCAGTGCCTATGAGGTTGTGCAGCTCCAAACAACGTTGGGGAAGCCCGGCCAATACTGAAGAGCAAAAATAAAAAGGAAGCTCAGCAACCTTGCGCATTAAAATGTATTGATGACAGAATACTCACAAACACTGAAGTCTATCAGGCATGTAAGTCCTGAAAAGGGACTGAGGGTGAAAGCAGCCTGCGGGAGTCCCAGCAGAGGACACTCCGGGAACATCCGACGCGTTTCCAAGGACGAACCTTCTTCATCAGATCTGATCTTGTTTGTTTTCACATTTTAGCAACAACCAAGGAACACCCAAGAGAGCCGCGGCAATGATTTTCTCGGACAATTGAACCCGACTAACTCCAGGACAAGAAATCTCCATTTTCATCTCCTTTTATCTCTCTTTGTAACATTTTTTCTGTAAAAATGTAATTTCACCATTTTGACCTTTTCACTAATAAATCCTATTCTGAAAAGTGTTCAAACTATCTCTAAGGCTTCTAATGCAAACTAAAGAATCCCTGTCCCTGGAAGAGCGTTCCTGTATATAATCCTCTGATATCCCCGTCCCTGGAAGAGTGTTCCTGTATATATAATCCTCTGATATCCCTGTCCCTGGAAGAGTGTTCCTGTATATAATCCTCTGATATCCCCGTCCCTGGAAGAGTGTTCCTGTATATAATCCTCTGATATCCCCGTCCCTGGAAGAGTGTTCCTGTATATATAATCCTCTGATATCCCCGTCCCTGGAAGAGTGTTCCTGTATATATAATCCTCTGATATCCCCGTCCCTGGAAGAGTGTTCCTGTATATAATCCTCTGATATCCCGTCCCTGGAAGAGTGTTCCTGTATATAATCCTCTGATATCCCTGTCCCTGGAAGAGTGTTCCTGTATATAATTCTCTGATATCCCCGTCCCTGGAAGAGTGTTCCTGTATATAATCCTCTGTTATCCCCGTCCCTGGAAGAGTGTTCCTGTATATAATCCTCTGATATCCCCGTCCCTGGAAGAGTGTTCCTGTATATAATCCTCTGATATCCCCGTCCCTGGAAGAGTGTTCCTGTATATATAATCCTCTGATATCCCCGTCCCTGGAAGAGTGTTCCTGTATATAATCCTCTGATATCCCTGTCCCTGGAAGTGTGTCCCTGTGTATAATCCTCTGAATGTCCCTGTCTGCGGTGACAGTGCGTGTTACAGACATCTATGTTCTTGCTCACCTTGTGAAGGTTGATCGGCCCAAAGCCTCTATTGGCAGTTTGGAGATTGAAGAGTTAATTGCTAATGAACCCAACCCAGTGATAACTGCTGTCAGGCTGCCGGTACGTCGATTGTGGTCCAGAGACCTGGAAAATCTCTGTGCCGGGTGCAGCTGAGGGTGTAATTGTCCCGTAAGTGACAGCGCGGTGTTAGATTGGCTGGTCCTTTGTCATGAGTTGGTGAGAAGGGCGGGGTCAGGCACCGCGGGCATCATAGCCTGCATATGACCGTCACAAATGACCTCAATTCTGATTCTCTGCTGCCTGCACCGACCTCAACTTGTGACGTGAACGCTGATTCTCTGCTGCCTGCATGGACCTCGACTTGTGACCTCAACACTGATTCACTGCTGCCTGCATGGACCTCGACTTGTGACCTCAACACTGATTCACTGCTGACTGCATGGACCTCGACTTGTGACCTCAATGCTGATTCACTGCTGACTGCATGGACCTCGACTTGTGACCTCAATGCTGATTCACTGCTGCCTGCATGGACCTCGACTTGTGACCTCAATGCTGATTCACTGCTGCCTGCATGGACCTCGACTTGTGACCTCAATGCTGATTCACTGCTGCCTGCATGGACCTCAACACTGATTCACTGCTGCCTGCATGGACCCCGACCTGTGACCTCAATGCTGATTCACTGCTGCCTGCATGGACCTCGACTTGTGACCTCAATGCTGATTCACTGCTGCCTGCATGGACCTCGACTTGTGACCTCAATGCTGATTCACTGCTGCCTGCATGGACCTCAACACTGATTCACTGCTGCCTGCATGGACCCCGATTGTGACCTCAATGCTGATTCACTGCTGCCTGCATGGACCTCGACTTGTGACCTCAATGCTGATTCACTGCTGCCTGCATGGACCCCGACTTGTGACCTCAATGCTGATTCACTGCTGACTGCATGGACCTCGACTTGTGACCTCAATGCTGATTCACTGCTGCCTGCATGGACCTCGACTTGTGACCTCAATGCTGATTCACTGCTGCCTGCATGGACCTCAACACTGATTCACTGCTGCCTGCATGGACCCCGACTTGTGACCTAAACGCTGATTCACTGCTGCCTGCATGGACCCCGAATTGTGACCTCAACACTGATTCACTGCTGCCTGCATGGACCTCGACTTGTGTCCTCAATGCTGATTCACTGCTGCCTGCATGGACCTCAACACTGATTCACTGCTGCCTGCATGAACCCCGACTTGTGAACTCAACACTGATTCACTGCTGCCTGCATGGACCTCGACTTGTGACCTCAATGCTGATTCACTGCTGCCAGCATGGACCTCAACACTGATTCACTGCTGCCTGCATGGACCCCGACTTATGAACTCAACACTGATTCACTGCTGCCTGCATGGACCTCAACACTGATTCACTGCTGCCTGCATGGACCCCGACTTGTGACCTCAATGCTGATTCACTGCTGCCTGCATGGACCTCAACACTGATTCACTGCTGCCTGCATAGACCTTGACTTGTGACCTCAATGCTGATTCACTGCTGCCTGCATGGACCCCGACTTGCGACCTCAATGCTGATTCACTGCTGCCTGCATGGACCTCAACACTGATTCACTGCTGCCTGCATGGACCCCGACTTGTGAACTCAACACTGATTCACTGCTGCCTGCATGGACCTCGACTTGTGACCTCAATGCTGATTCAACGCTGCCTGCATGGACCCCGACTTGTGAACTCAACACTGATTCACTGCTGCCTGCATGGACCCCGACTTGTGACCTCAACGCTGATTCACTGCTGCCTTCACCGACCCCGACTTGTGAGCTCAAAGCTGATTCACTGCTGCCTGCATGGACCCCGACTTGTGACCTCAACTCTGATTCACTGCTGCCTGCATGGACCCCGACTTGTGACCTCAACGCTGATTCACTGCTGCCTGCATGGACCCCAACTTGTGACCTCAATGCTGATTCTCTGCTGGCTGCATCTACCTCGACTTGTGATGTGAGCTGATTCACTGCTGCCTGCATGGACCTCAACACTGATTCACTGCTGCCTGCATGGAACCCGACTTGTGACCTCAATGCTGATTCACTGCTGCCTGCATGGACCTCAACACTGATTCACTGCTGCCTGCATGGACCTCGACTTGTGACCTCAATGCTGATTCACTGCTGCCTGCATGGACCCCGACTTGTGACCTCAATGCTGATTCACTGCTGCCTGCATGGACCCCGACTTGTGAACTCAACACTGATTCACTGCTGCCTGCATGGACCCCGACTTGTGACCTCAATGCTGATTCACTGCTGCCTGCATGGACCTCAACACTGATTCACTGCTGCCTGCATGGACCCCGACTTGTGAACTCAACACTGATTCACTGCTGCCTGCATGGACCTCGACTTGTGACCTCAATGCTGATTCACTGCTGCCTGCATGGACCCCGACTTGTGAACTCAACACTGATTCACTGCTGCCTGCATGGACCTCGACTTGTGACCTCAATGCTGATTCACTGCTGCCTGCATGGACCCCGACTTGTGACCTCAACTCTGATTCACTGCTGCCTTCACCGACCCCGACTTGTGAGCTCAACGCTGATTCACTGCTGCCTGCATGGACCCCGACTTGTGACCTCAACCCTGATTCACTGCTGCCTGCATGGACCCCGACTTGTGACCTCAACGCTGATTCACTGCTGCCTGCATGGACCCCGACTTGTGAACTCAACACTGATTCACTGCTGCCTGCATGGACCCCGACTTGTGACCTCAACGTTGATTCACTGCTGCCTGCATGGACCCCGACTTGTGACCTCAACTCTGATTCACTGCTGCCTTCACCGACCCCGACTTGTGAGCTCAACGCTGATTCACTGCTGCCTGCATGGACCCCGACTTGTGACCTCAACTCTGATTCACTGCTGCCTGCATGGACCCCAACTTGTGACCTCAATGCTGATTCTCTGCTGGCTGCATCTACCTCGACTTGTGATGTGAGCTGATTCACTGCTGTCTGCATGGACCCCGACTTGTGACCTCAACTCTGATTCACTGCTGCCTGCATGGACCCCGACTTGTGACCTCAACGCTGATTCACTGCTGCCTGCATGGACCCCAACTTGTGACCTCAATGCTGATTCTCTGCTGGCTGCATCTACCTCGACTTGTGATGTGAGCTGATTCACTGCTATCTGCATGGACCCTGCCTTGTGAACTCAACACTGATTCACTGCTGCCTGCATGGACCTCAACACTGATTCACTGCTGCCTGCATGGACCCCGACTTGTGACCTCAATGCTGATTCACTGCTGCCTGCATGGACCTCAACACTGATTCACTGCTGCCTGCATGGACCTCGACTTGTGACCTCAATGCTGATTCACTGCTGCCTGCATGGACCCCGACTTGTGACCTCAATGCTGATTCACTGCTGCCTGCATGGACCCCGACTTGTGAACTCAACACTGATTCACTGCTGCCTGCATGGACCCCGACTTGTGACCTCAATGCTGATTCACTGCTGCCTGCATGGACCTCAACACTGATTCACTGCTGCCTGCATGGACCCCGACTTGTGAACTCAACACTGATTCACTGCTGCCTGCATGGACCTCGACTTGTGACCTCAATGCTGATTCACTGCTGCCTGCATGGACCCCGACTTGTGAACTCAACACTGATTCACTGCTGCCTGCATGGACCTCGACTTGTGACCTCAATGCTGATTCACTGCTGCCTGCATGGACCCCGACTTGTGAACTCAACACTAATTCACTGCTGCCTGCATGGACCCTGACTTGTGGCCTCAACGTTGATTCACTGCTGCCTGCATGGACCCCGACTTGTGACCTCAACTCTGATTCACTGCTGCCTTCACCGACCCCGACTTGTGAGCTCAACGCTGATTCACTGCTGCCTGCATGGACCCCGACTTGTGACCTCAACTCTGATTCACTGCTGCCTGTATGGACTCCGACTTGTGACCTCAACGCTGATTCACTGCTGCCTGCATGGACCCCGACTTGTGACCTCAATGCTGATTCTCTGCTGGCTGCATCTACCTCGACTTGTGATGTGAGCTGATTCACTGCTGTCTGCATGGACCCTGCCTTGTGAACTCAACACTGATTCACTGCTGCCTGCATGGATCTCAACACAGATTCACTGCTGCCTGCATGGACACCGACTTGTGACCTCAACGCTGATTCACTGCTGCCTGCATGGACCCCGACTTGTGACCTCAACACTGATTCACTGCTGCCTGCATGGACCCCGACTTGTGACCTCAACGCTGATTCACTGCTGCCTGCATGGACCCCGACTTGTGACCTCAATGCTGATTCTCTGCTGGCTGCATCTACCTCGACTTGTGATGTGAGCTGATTCACTGCTGTCTGCATGGACCCCGACTTGTGACCTCAACGCTGATTCACTGCTGCCTGCATGGACCCCGACTTGTGACCTCAACTCTGATTCACTGCTGCCTTCACCGACCCCGACTTGTGAACTCAACGCTGATTCACTGCTGCCTGCATGGACCCCGACTTGTGACCTCAACGCTGATTCACTGCTGCCTGCATGGACCCCGACTTGTGACCTCAACTCTGATTCACTGCTGCCTTCACCGACCCCGACTTGTGAGCTCAACGCTGATTCACTGCTGCCTGCATGGACCCCGACTTGTGAGCTCAACGCTGATTCACTGCTGCCTGCAAGGACCCCGACTTGTGACCTCAACTCTGATTCACTGCTGCCTGCATGGACCCCAACTTGTGACCTCAATGCTGATTCTCTGCTGGCTGCATCTACCTCGACTTGTGATGTGAGCTGATTCACTGCTGTCTGCATGGACCCTGCCTTGTGAACTCAACACTGATTCACTGCTGCCTGCATGGACCTCAACACTGATTCACTGCTGCCTGCATGGACCCCGACTTGTGACCTCAATGCTGATTCACTGCTGCCTGCATGGACCTCAACACTGATTCACTGCTGCCTGCATGGACCTCGACTTGTGACCTCAATGCTGATTCACTGCTGCCTGCATGGACCCCGACTTGTGACCTCAATGCTGATTCACTGCTGCCTGCATGGACCCCGACTTGTGAACTCAACACTGATTCACTGCTGCCTGCATGGACCCCGACTTGTGACCTCAATGCTGATTCACTGCTGCCTGCATGGACCTCAACACTGATTCACTGCTGCCTGCATGGACCCCGACTTGTGAACTCAACACTGATTCACTGCTGCCTGCATGGACCTCGACTTGTGACCTCAATGCTGATTCGCTGCTGCCTTCACCGACCCCGACTTGTGAGCTCAACGCTGATTCACTGCTGCCTGCATGGACCCCGACTTGTGACCTCAACCCTAATTCACTGCTGCCTGCATGGACCCCGACTTGTGACCTCAATGCTGATTCACTGCTGCCTGCATGGACCCCGACTTGTGAACTCAACACTGATTCACTGCTGCCTGCATGGACCCCGACTTGTGACCTCAATGCTGATTCACTGCTGCCTGCATGGACCTCAACACTGATTCACTGCTGCCTGCATGGACCCCGACTTGTGAACTCAACACTGATTCACTGCTGCCTGCATGGACCTCGACTTGTGACCTCAATGCTGATTCACTGCTGCCTTCACCGACCCCGACTTGTGAGCTCAACGCTGATTCACTGCTGCCTGCATGGACCCCGACTTGTGACCTCAACCCTAATTCACTGCTGCCTGCATGGACCCCGACTTGTGACCTCAACGCTGATTCACTGCTGCCTGCATGGACCCCGACTTGTGAACTCAACACTGATTCACTGCTGCCTGCATGGACCCCGACTTGTGGCCTCAACGTTGATTCACTGCTGCCTGCATGGACCCCGACTTGTGACCTCAACTCTGATTCACTGCTGCCTTCACCGACCCCGACTTGTGAGCTCAACGCTGATTCACTGCTGCCTGCATGGACCCCGACTTGTGACCTCAACTCTGATTCACTGCTGCCTGCATGGACCCCAACTTGTGACCTCAATGCTGATTCTCTGCTGGCTGCATCTACCTCGACTTGTGATGTGAGCTGATTCACTGCTGTCTGCATGGACCCCGACATGTGACCTCAACTCTGATTCACTGCTGCCTGCATGGACCCCGACTTGTGACCTCAACGCTGATTCACTGCTGCCTGCATGGACCCCAACTTGTGACCTCAATGCTGATTCTCTGCTGGCTGCATCTACCTCGACTTGTGATGTGAGCTGATTCACTGCTGTCTGCATGGACCCTGCCTTGTGAACTCAACACTGATTCACTGCTGCCTGCATGGACCTCAACACTGATTCACTGCTGCCTGCATGGACCCCGACTTGTGACCTCAATGCTGATTCACTGCTGCCTGCATGGACTTCAACACTGATTCACTGCTGCCTGCATGGACCTCGACTTGTGACCTCAATGCTGATTCACTGCTGCCTGCATGGACCCCGACTTGTGACCTCAATGCTGATTCACTGCTGCCTGCATGGACCCCGACTTGTGAACTCAACACTGATTCACTGCTGCCTGCATGGACCCCGACTTGTGACCTCAATGCTGATTCACTGCTGCCTGCATGGACCTCAACACTGATTCACTGCTGCCTGCATGGACCTCGACTTGTGACCTCAATGCTGATTCACTGCTGCCTGCATGGACCCCGACTTGTGAACTCAACACTGATTCACTGCTGCCTGCATGGACCTCGACTTGTGACCTCAATGCTGATTCACTGCTGCCTGCATGGACCCCGACTTGTGAACTCAACACTGATTCACTGCTGCCTGCATGGACCCCGACTTGTGGCCTCAACGCTGATTCACTGCTGCCTGCATGGACCCCGACTTGTGACCTCAACTCTGATTCACTGCTGCCTTCACCGACCCCGACTTGTGAGCTCAACGCTGATTCACTGCTGCCTGCATGGACCCCGACTTGTGACCTCAACGCTGATTCACTGCTGCCTGCATGGACCCCAACTTGTGACCTCAATGCTGATTCTCTGCTGGCTGCATCTACCTCGACTTGTGATGTGTGCTGATTCACTGCTGTCTGCATGGACCCTGCCTTGTGAACTCAACACTGATTCACTGCTGCCTGCATGGACCTCAACACTGATTCACTGCTGCCTGCATGGACCCCGACTTGTGACCTCAATGCTGATTCACTGCTGCCTGCATGGACTTCAACACTGATTCACTGCTGCCTGCATGGACCTCGACTTGTGACCTCAATGCTGATTCACTGCTGCCTGCATGGACCCCGACTTGTGACCTCAATGCTGATTCACTGCTGCCTGCATGGACCCCGACTTGTGAACTCAACACTGATTCACTGCTGCCTGCATGGACCCCGACTTGTGGCCTCAACGCTGATTCACTGCTGCCTGCATGGACCCCGACTTGTGACCTCAACTCTGATTCACTGCTGCCTTCACCGACCCCGACTTGTGAGCTCAACGCTGATTCACTGCTGCCTGCATGGACCCCGACTTGTGACCTCAACTCTGATTCACTGCTGCCTGCATGGACCCCGACTTGTGACCTCAACGCTGATTCACTGCTGCCTGCATGGACCCCGACTTGTGACCTCAATGCTGATTCTCTGCTGGCTGCATCTACCTCGACTTGTGATGTGAGCTGATTCACTGCTGTCTGCATGGACCCTGCCTTGTGAACTCAACACTGATTCACTGCTGCCTGCATGGATCTCAACACAGATTCACTGCTGCCTGCATGGACACCGACTTGTGACTTCAACGCTGATTCACTGCTGCTTGCATGGACCCCGACTTGTGACCTCAACACTGATTCACTGCTGCCTGCATGGACCCCGACTTGTGACCTCAACGCTGATTCACTGCTGCCTGCATGGACCCCGACTTGTGACCTCAATGCTGATTCTCTGCTGGCTGCATCTACCTCGACTTGTGATGTGAGCTGATTCATTGCTGTCTGCATGGACCCCGACTTGTAACCTCAACTCTGATTCACTGCTGCCTGCATGGACCCCGACTTGTGACCTCAACGCTGATTCACTGCTGCCTGCATGGACCCCAACTTGTGACCTCAATGCTGATTCTCTGCTGGCTGCATCTACCTCGACTTGTGATGTGAGCTGATTCACTGCTGTCTGCATGGACCCTGCCTTGTGAACTCAACACTGATTCACTGCTGCCTGCATGGACCTCAACACTGATTCACTGGTGCCTGCATGGACCCCGACTTGTGACCTCAACGCTGATTCACTGCTGCCTGCATGGACCCCGTCTTGTGACCTCAATGCTGATTCTCTGCTGGCTGCATCTACCTCGACTTGTGATGTGAGCTGATTCACTGCTGTCTGCATGGACCCTGCCTTGTGAACTCAACACTGATTCACTGCTGCCTGCATGGACCTCAACACTGATTCACTGCTGCCTGCATGGACACCGACTTGTGACCTCAACGCTGATTCACCGCTGCCTGCATGGACCCCGACTTCTGACCTCAACGCTGATTCACTGCTGCCTGCATGGACACCGACTTGTGACCTCAACTCTGATTCACTGCTGCCTTCACCGACCCCGACTTGTGACCTCAACGCTGATTCACTGCTGCCTGCATGGACCCCGACTTGTGACCTCAACTCTGATTCACTGCTGCCTGCATGGACCCCGACTTGTGACCTCAACTCTGATTCACTGCTGCCTGCATGGACCCCGACTTGTGACCTCAACGCTGATTCACTGCTGCCTGCATGGACCCCAACTTGTGACCTCAATGCTGATTCTCTGCTGGCTGCATCTACCTTGACTTGTGATGTGAGCTGATTCACTGCTGTCTGCATGGACCCTGCCTTGTGAACTCAACTCTGATTCACTGCTGCCTGCATGGACCTCAACACTGATTCACTGCTGCCTACATGGACACCGACTTGTGACCTCAACGTTGATTCACCACTGCCTGCATGGACCCTGACTTGTGACCTGAACGCTGATTATCTGCTGCCTGCATCTACCTCGACTTGTGATGTCAGCTGATTCACTGCTGTCTGCATGGACCTTGCCTTGTGACCTCAACTCTGATTCACCGCTGCCTGCATGGACCCCAACTTGTGACTCTAATGATCTTTCTCTACCACTTGAGCTGATCCTGGCTTGTGATTCCCATACTTGCCTTGTGATCCCCATACTTGCCTTGTGATTCCCATACTTGCCTTGTGATTCCCATACTTGCCTTGTGATCCCCATACTTGCCTCGTGATCCCCATACTTGCCTCGTGATCCCCATACTTGCCTCGTGATCCCCATATTTGCCTTGTAATTTCCATACTTGCCTTGTGATCCCCATACTTGCCTTGTGATCCCCATACTTGCCTCGTGATCCCCATACTTGCCTCGTGATCCCCATATTTGCCTCGTGATCCCCATATTTGCCTTGTAATTTCCATACTTGCCTTGTGATCCCCATACTTGCCTTGTGATCCCCATATTTGCCTTGTAATTTCCATACTTGCCTTGTGATCAGCACTACTTGGTTTCCCTTTCACTAAGAACTGTGCCTATCCTGCAGTTTCCAACCACTAGTCTCCACTCCCTACAAGTACGTTCCCGACACCAGATGAAACCCAATGAGCCCAACAGGCTTAAGTGGTAGATGTAAGGAAGCATAGGGAGCACCTTTTTCACCAGACAGCGACTCCTCCTCAGATGGTGTTCAAGTCACAGATCTGCCTGGGGTGCTCTTGTCACAGAGGAGAGGGAACATTTTTTGCAATGGAAGGCATGGACCGGATGGTCTTCTTCAGTTGGCCACACATTGATAGTTTTTTCTGGCTGTTTCCTCTATACACACTGATAAGGAGGATGAAGGAATCCCCCATGATGACACTTTGTGTACAGACCACAGCACCTTCTCCTGTCAGAATACATCGATTGACGGCGATTGAGAAAAGTTTTCCAACATGGCCCTTTGACAGACGTCAACCACAGATCAACGTCTCTCCAGCAGGGATGGCCACGCACTAATCAGAATTCATCCAGTACCTGCTGAACCAATCAAATGTCAGTGTTCAGCCAGCTTTACCTGGTGCCCTCAAGCTTGGCTGCAGAGGCTTGGCAAAATGGAACTTGGCCCCCACATGGAAGAAAAATATATGTGAAATATATTTTAAAAATATTCTTCCCAAAGATATCAACATATTTTTGAAATACTACAATTTTGGCCGTATTCACCATATATACACACACACAGAATGTTGAAATGCATTTTTTATATATTACAAAAGATATGAAAAATATTTTAAAAATACATTGCAAATATACTGTGTGTCTTTAAAGATACAAATCTACATTTTTGCAATTCATTTACAAATATATGTAAAAATGACTTTGTTATATGTTAAAAAAAAAATCTGAAGAATATATTTAAAATATATATATTTTTTAAAAATATTTATCATATATTTTGAAATATATAAAAACGCATTTCAACATATTTATTTATTTCAGGTACTTATATAGCGCCGTCAATTTACGCAGCGCTTTACATATATATTGTACATTCACATCAGTCCCCGCCCCCGAGGAGCGTACAATCTAAGGTCCCTAACTCACATTCATACATATACATACTAGGGACAATTTAGACAGGAGCCAATTCACCTACCAGCATGTCTTTGGAGTGTGGGAGGAAACCAGAGTACCCAAAGGAAACCCACACAGGCACAGGGAGAACATGCAAACATACAGATATATATATATATATTGAATATGGCCAAAATTGTAGTATTTAACCACTTCCAGTCCGGACACTTTCCCCCCCTTCCAGTCTGGACGCTTTCCCCCCCTTCCAGTCCGGACGCTTTAACCCCCTTTCAGTCCGGACGCTTTCCCCCCCTTCCAGTCCGGACGCTTTCAGTCCCCTTCCAGTCCGGACGCTTTCCCCCCCTTCCAGACCGGACGCTTTCCCCCCCTTCCAGACCGGACGCTTCCCCCCCTTCCAGTCCGGACACTTTCAGTCCCCTTCCAGTCCGGACACTTTCCCCCCCTTCCAGTCCGGACACTTTCCCCCCCTTCCAGTCCGGACACTTTCCCCCCCTTCCAGTCCGGACACTTTCCCCCCCTTCCTGACCAGGCCAATTTTCAGCTTTCAGCGCTATCACACTTTGAATGACAATTCGCGGTCATGCAACACTGTACCCATATGAATTTTTTACAAATTTTTTGAGACAGATAAAGCTTTATTTTGGTGGTATTTATTCACCGCTGGGATTTTTATTTTTTTTGCTATGTAAATGAAAAAGTCCAAACATTTTGAAAAAAAGTTTTTTTTATAAAAGTTTGCAAATAAATAATATTTCATCATAAATCTCAGCCAAAATGTATTCCGTTATCTTTTTAGTATAAAAAAAAAATCCAAATTTATAACCAAAAATTATAATTTTTAAACATTTTTTTTTAATTTTAATTTTATTTTTTCATATTTTTTTTACATAATGTCACCCTAGCAGTACAGTGTCATCATGGTGACACTGTACTACTTGTGGAGGGTGATGACATTTTTTTTTTTTTTTTACACTGATTGCTTTTACATCCATATAGGATGTAAAAGCAATCATTTCTCCTTCTCTCTGGCTGCATTCTTGCACTCATTGATAAGTACTGAGTGAGCTGTGATTGGTCGCAGCTTGTCACATGGTACAAGGCTGTTGTGAATAGCCCTGTACCATGTGACCTCTGTGATCATTCACAGATTTCACACGTAGTAAGCAATGATGTCACAATTGACTTCTTGTTTACTACTTTGCATGTGATCACTGATTGGCCAATCAGTGATCACATGATCGGGACCTCGTACAGAGGTCCCTTCTGACGATCGGGTATTTTGCAGCCATTGAGAACTAGTGAGTGAGCTGTGATTGGTCACAGCTTGTCACATGGTACAAAGCTGTTGTGAATGGCCCTGTACCATGTGATCATTCACAGATTTCACACGTAGTAAGCAATGATGTCACAAGTGACATCTTGATTACTACTCTGCATGTGATCACTGATTGGCCTATCAGTGATCACATGATCGGGACCTCGTACAGGTCCGGAGGACACAGCGGGCACCGGATCGCGGTGCTGCGTGCTCCCAGAAAGCGCGCACAAGCAGGGTGCGGGAGGCCGTTTATAAACGGCCACCCAACCCTGCACTGCCACCGTCCAGCCGTTTATATGCAACGGCCGGTCGGGAAGTGGTTAAAATATATGTCAATGTATTTGGGAAGAATATTTTTAAAATATATTTTTCTTCCATGTGGGCCACTACTCTAAGAATTGTTCATGTGTTATGTGGGGAAATAAAGAAAATACTCGGGAACGCAAATCATTTCATTTATGATGCAAACAAATAAACAAATTACACGTTGAATCAAAGTTTTATAAGAAAGCAAAAAAAAAAAAACTAAGAAAAGAGGAGAATCATTAAGGAGAACACAGTTCAGTCATTGGAGCTTGTCTAATAAGTATGTGAAAAGGTAACGTATTCCGTGGCTCTGTAGGGTGTGCCTGGTGGACACAAGCGCTAAATCCAATTCCTCCATCTATTACATTCCTGTTTGCTCATGAAATGTGACAATCATGTAATGTATGTTCTGTTTTTCAAAGTATCATTGTACCTTTCCACTAGATTGTTGGATAACATGGGGTGTGAAACTGCTGGGACAACCCAAACTCTTCTACAATGGCATAGCTGCTCCCCCTTTAATACCTCCTTCTTCTAGAGCTTCTTCGATGTATCTGAGGATGAAGACATTGAACCCTCTGGCGTCTGATAAGCATTGTCCACTCCAGAACACGATTTGTTTCCTTTGTGAACCTTCAGGTGACTGATGAGGTGCGTCTTCTGTATAAAAGCTTTGTCACATCCGGAACACTGAAACGGCTTCTCTCCGGTGTGAAGCTTCTCGTGTCTGATAAGATGGGACCTCTGGGCAAAAGCTTGGTCACATTCAGAACAACAAAAAGGCTTCTCTATGTACGGTTTTGCTCCCGCGTGAAGCTTCTTATGTCTGAGAAGACCTGACATCTCTATAAAAGCTTTACCGCATTCGGAACACTGAAATGGTTTCTCTCTCGTGTGAATCATCTGGTGTTTGACAAGGCTTGACCTCCGTGTGAAAACTTTGTCACATTCAGAACACCGATAGGTCCTCTCTCTAGTGTGATCCCTCTCGTGATTACCAAGGTTCCCCTTCGATGTAAAAGCTTTGCGCTGGTATGGCTTCTCTCCAGTGTGAACCCTCTGGTGTATATTGAGGTTTGACTTCTCTCTAAATGGTTTGTTACATTCAGGACACTGATATGGCTTCTCTCCGGTGTGGACCCTCCGGTGTCTGATAAGCCGTGACTTGGTTTTGAAAGCGTTGTCACAGTCGGAACACTGAAATGGTTTTGCTTCATTGTGAACCATCTGGTGCCTGTGAAGATCTGACCTTTGCGTAAAAGCTTTGTCACATTCCGAACACTGAAATGGTCTTGCTCCGGAGTGAAACATCTTATGCCTGATAAGCTCTGACTTCTGTGTAAAGGCTTTTTCACATTCAGAACACTGAAATGGCTTCTCTCCTGCGTGAACCATCTGGTGTCTGATAAGATTTACCTTCGTTGTGAAAGCTTTGTCGCATTCGGAACACTGATATGGCTTCTCCCCAGTATGAACCCTGTCATGTGTGATAAGTCGTGACATCACTGCGAAAGCTTTGCCACATTTAGAACAAAAATACCTCTTCACTTTGGTGTGAATCCTCTCATGCTCAAGGGCTGGTGGCATTGCAACCGCTATGTTGCATTCAGAACCCAGATAAGGCCTCCCTTCTATATGTTCCATCTGGTATTTAGCTAGGTTTGATTTTGAATTAAAACCTTTGTCACCACCAAACAAGATACAGCTCCTCTCTTGAAAGATCAGTGATCAAGCCCTGGTGATGGCTGAGGCCATCCCCCATACATAAGACTACACGGGCGCTCAGAGCGGTGGCCTTCTCCTCTTCTCAATCGTCAAGTTACTGGACTCCATACGGGCTCCGCTCCCCTATGCAAGCCAGTGAGGTGAGTCTTTAGATTGACTATCCAGCTTCAGAGTGGCGCCAAGACAGCACACCGAGGCTGAATCAATGCTGAAGAGTATCCAAAACAATCGAGAAATTTAGAACACGGATATGGCTTGTGTCCAGCATGAATCCTACAGTATAAAGACTTTCAGGCTCTCGGAACACCCATATGGACTTGTCATCAGGGTGACTCAGTTGTGAATATGAAGACCAACCTGACCAAAGACTTGGTCCATCAATCCACCTGTATAGAGATTTAAAGAAAAGGAAATTTGGTAAAGTTGCTTTCTCTTTTATTTTACCTTCATTATTAAATGTAAAACAAGTATGTGATATATAGTTAGGTCCATATATATTTGGACGCAGGCACAATTTTAGATTTTTTCAGGTATTTACCAAAACACATTCAAGCTCTAGTTCTATAATGGATATGGGATGAAAGTGCGCACTCTCAGGTTTAATTTGAGGGTATGTACATCGAAATTAGCTAGGGGAGCTAGACCTTGATATCTGGAAAGGAGCTGAATAGTAGCTCAATAGAGATGGTCAGAGGGGTCAGATTCTGGTCAGGACTGAGAGACTCTGCAGGCCAGCCCCTCCGGAACTTCCCCCTGCTCTGAGGCTTTCAGAGAAGGGCCTTGGAGGTAGTGGGTGGATCTGAGGAGTGGTTGGCTGCACTTTTGAGGGGTTTCATCCAATGCCCATCAGGAGGCTTGACAAGGGGCTGATCTCCCTTAAAAAAGTGTTGGAGCCTGCTTAGTAGCAGGAGAGTCGGGTGGAAGAAGAGGGAGGAAGATGTAAGGTTGAGGTAGAAGGCTGTCTGTCAGGGCTCTGGGTATGACCAGAGGTGTGTGGACTGACACAGGGAAATGCAGGCTTCAGATATGTTATAATAATAATATTTATTATTAGCTGCACAAATAAACAAACACAGTGCAAACCAGCTAACCTTAAGCTAATAGGTACACAGTGCAAACAAACAAACAAACCAATAGGTACACAGTGCAGTCAGGGCTGGAGAGGTGGAGTGGTCAGGCAGGCCAAGCCCACAGCATGGATTTCCTCAGGGCGCGGGGTCTAAGTCCCAGCCTGCTATTCACCAGGGCCCCTGATGGTGAGGATGGACTTGGTGCAGTCTGGAACCAGGTCGCGACCCCCGAGTGCGTCCGGCTGTGGTAGAGAGTGCTGGCAGGTCCAGGTCCGAGCGGGATGGATGGATGGATGACAGTCAAGAGCGACGTGGTCAGACTAGCCGGGTCAGTAACGGTGGGGACAGGCACGGTACAAGCAGCAGACAAGGGTAGTCAGGTCACACGCCGGGTTCAGTAACTCACGGGCAGCACGGTACAGAGGATCAGGCAGAAGGATGGTCAGGGACGAGCCAGGGGTCAGAGCAGGAGAATGTCAGCATGGATCAGAACAGGCAGGGTCGGCAACAAGGAACGTACTACAGGAACTCAGGAACAGGAACACAGGTTTACAAGGTACAGGGCCCATGGAAAAAACACACACCAAGGCCCAGACTGCAGGTCTGGCCGTCCCTTAAACACACCTGCAATCAGCCCCAGGTGATGGCTAACTGCCGAAGTGAACCTCTGGTTGCTGAAAGCACCCGCTGGCCATACCTGCAGCCCACAAGTCCATTCCTGACACTGTCAGGAGGCCTAGTGGGACGAGGCCTGCCTGCGAGCCTGGAGCTGGAAAGGAGGAAAACTCAGGACTCACTGTCCCCCTGGCATAGGACCACCTGTGTGGCAGGAAAGGAGCAGCCCAGCTGATAGACCTGGTAGCAGCAGTCATTCCACAAGTGGTACAGGAGATGATCTGAGTGAGTACACCAACACCCCCTGGGCAGATATGGAAAGGAGCACTCTGGTGAGAAACCAGATTAGATCTTTGCTAGTGACTGTTATTCACTTATAGAAACAGGAGCCGGATCCCCTGCTCAGGAAGAAAGTCTCCAGATTGCTGGGTGAAGAGGAGTTCATCTGGGGTCTGGGGTGGTACAACTGGAGCAGCACTCCAACAGAGACTGTGACAGAGAAGAGAAGCTGTGCATAGTTCAGGAAGTTGTCCTCAGATTTCAGTTCCTTCGAGCATCCTATGCACCCCTTACCCCATCCAAGTTTAATCCCCTCAATAAAATAGAAAAAAAACTACGCTCAAGGCCTGATTTCTTGTGCTTGTGTGGAGAAGGCTAACTGACTGGCTGTGCAGGAGTATAGGGGGTCCCAAATTCAACAGTGACCCCTAGGGGGGTAGTGCTACATAAATATTCGGCAGTGCTCTAGAAAAGGTGTCTTCAAGTCCCTCACCAGAAGGGCTCAGAGGTGCCAAACTGGGCATGGAAAACGTGTCTAAACTGGAGGTAACGGAAGAAATGTGTGTTGGGCAACTGAAACCGTGTACAGGCGTACCTCAGTTTACCGACGCCTCGGTTCACGGAATTTTCGGTTTCAAAATTTTTTTCGCAATATAAAAACGGATTAAATTGGTTTTCATTGCATTTACAAATTTTTTTTTTAATCCCTGTCCCTGTAAAAGTATTTATGCATATAAAAGTGCACTTCATAAAGAGTTTTGAACAAATACTTTTTTTTTACTTTTTTCTGACCTCTGCAACTAATTCATTGGTTTTCAACGCATTTACAAATTAATTTTTAATCATGTCCCTGTACAGTATTTATGCCTTTAATGTGCGCTTTATAAAGAGTTTTGAACAAATAAGACTTTTATTTTAACTTTTTTCTGACCTCCGGTATGGATTAATTGTTTTTTAATGCATTTACGATTTTTTTTTATCATGTCTCTGTACAGTTTTGAACAAATACGATTTTTTTTGAGTTTTTCTGACCTCCGGAACGGATTAATTGGTTTTCAATGCATTTACAAATTAATTTTTAATCATGTCCCTGTACAGTATTTATGCCTTTAAAGTGCACTTTATAAAGAGTTTTGAACAAATAAGACTTTTTTTTTACCTTTTTTCTGACCTCTGGAACGGATTAATTGGTTTTCAATACATTCCTATAGGAAACCGCGTTTCAGTTTACAAACTTTTCGCAATATAAAAAGTCCCACAGAACGCATTACATTTGTAAACTGAGGTACGTCTGTATTTCATTTCATTTCATAGGGAGTGCTATATTTTTCCCTCTGGAACGGATTAATTGGTTTTCAATGCATTTACAAATTTTGGGTTTTTTTTATCATGTCCCTGTGCAGTATTTATGCCTTTAAAGTGCACTCTATAAAGAGTTTTGAACAGATGAGACTTTATTTTAACTTTTTTCTGCCGTCTGGAACGGATTAATTGGTTTTCAATGCATTCCTATAGGAAACCGCGTTTCAGTTTACAAACTTTTCGCAATATAAAAAGTCGCGCAGAACGCATTAAATTTGTAAACCGAAGTATGCCTGTATTTCATTTCATCGGGAGTGCTCTATTTTTCCCCATTATCTCTATTGGATGGTATCATTTTATTCATTCTTTGGTCCCATTCAAAGCACCGTGCTGCATTTTCAGCATAAACTGTACAACAAATCAGCGAAACTAAGAATGAGCCAAAACAAAGCCAAATAAATAATTAGTGTAACAGAACCGACCCCAGACTGCGCTTGGGTACTTCCATTATAATACCGCTTCACCCTCCGAACACTGACCACAGACACCACAGCCAAAAAAACAAGACTAGACGACACCAGTTCTGAAGTAAACCAGGAAGCAGACTAGTTTATTTGAACACAGATACAAGATATATACACCCAGGGGGCAGTCCCCCCTCCCTACATAATGACCCTGGGCGGGGCAATCTACACTTAGTAAAAAGAGACACACCGACAGACAGTCCCATCAGGAGGGAGGGCTGCTGAAGACACCCCCCCCACCCAGCCAATACACATAAACACATACATCCCATAATAGTTTGCTCCCAAGCCAGACAGACAATAGAACAATGGGATGCAACCACATTATTATTATTATTATTATTATTATTATTATACAGTATTTATAAAGCGCCAATAGTTCGCTCAGCGCTGTACATTACAAAGGGGGACAGAACATGTGACAGAACAATACCAATACAATGTGATACATGAGGGGATCGAGGGCCCTGATCCTTGGAGCTTACAATCTAGGAGGGGGGGATGGTGGCACAGGAGGAGATAGCTGTGGGGGATGGAGTGGTAGGAAGAGTGGAGGAGGTCGGCAAGTTAGCAGGGGGTGGGGTAGGCTTCCCTGAAGAGATGGGTTTTCAGGGTGCGCCTAAAGGAGAGGAGAGTAGGTGATAATCTGATGGGTTGGGGCAGGGAGTTCCAGAGGATGGGTGACACCCTGGAGAAGTCCTGGAGGCGGGCATGGGAGGAGGAGACCAGGGAACTAGAGAGAAGGAGGTCTTGTGAGGAGCGGAGTGTGCGTGTTGGGCGGTACTTGGATATTAGGTCGGTGATGTAGTTCGGGGCAGTATGGTGGACGGCTTTGTACGTCAGTGTTAGGATTTTGAATTTGATCCGTTGCGCAATCGGAAGCCAGTGGAGGGATTGGCAGAGGGGGGTGGCGGAGACAGAGCGGTTGGAAAGGTGAATGAGTCTGGCAGCCGTGTTCAGGATCGACTGAAGCGGGGATAGCCAGCGGCAAGGCAGGCCAGTGAGGAGGGAGTTGCAGTAGTCGAGTCGTGATATGATGAGGGAGTGGATGAGCTGTTTAGTGGTTTCTGGGGTTAGGAACGTGCGGATTTTGGCGATGTTGCGGAGGTGGAGTCTGCATGTTGCGGAGGCGGAGTCTGCATGTTGCGGAGGTGGAGTCTGCACGAGTTTGTTAAAGAGTGGACTTGGGGCTGGAAGGATAGGTTGGAGTCCAGAATGACACCAAGTACTCTGGCCTGCAGGGCGGGTTTGATGGTAGCGTTGTTGGATGTGATGTAGAAGTCAATGGGGAGTGGTGTCCGGGCTGGGGGGAAGACAAGAAACTCGGTTTTGGAGAGGTTCAATTTAAGGAAGTGGAGCGACATCCAGTTTGATATGTCGCTCAGTAGGTGTGTGATTCGGGCTGAGACCGAGGGGGTGAGGTGGGGGGTTGAGAGATAGATTTGTGTGTCGTCGGCATAGAGGTGGTAGTTGAAGCCGTGAGAGTGTATGAGTTGGCCAAGGGAGGAGGTATAGATGGAGAAGAGAAGGGGCCCGAGGACAGAGCCTTGAGGGACCCCAACAGAGAGGGGGAGTGAGGGGGAGGTGGTAGCATTATAGGTAACGCTGAAGGAGCGTTGTGACAGGTAGGATGAGAGCCAGGAGACAGCAGAATCTCTGAGGCCGAGGGAGTGTAGTTTTTTGAGGAGGAGGGGGTGGTCGACTGTGTCGAAGGCCGCAGAGAGGTCAAGGAGTAGGAGCACTGAATAGTGGCCATTAGCTTTGGCGGTTAGCAGGTCGTTGGAGAGTTTGAGTAAGGCAGTTTCGGTGGAGTGTAGGGGACGGAAGCCGGACTGTAGGGGATCGAGGAGGTTGTTGTCGTTGAGGTGAGAGCATAGGCGGGTGTAGACGAGGCGCTCGAGGAGTTTAGATGTAAATGGGAGCAGGGAGATGGGTCTGAGGTTGTTCGGGTCATTGGGGTCCACATGGCATTAAACAATCAACAACCCCCCCACCCCAATATTAGGACAGATCACCCTGTACCCCTAACAGGCACAGGGTGACTTACACATAAGAGGGATATGGGGAGCTGAGACAGGGGTCCCCCACCCAAAGTGACTCCCGTCAATTAGCTACTGCCAACATCCCTATAGTGTACAAAACAAAAAAAAATATGACCACAAGGTCAAAAAAGCCCCATGGGACTTCAAAGGCAGAGAAATCTAAGACATACAATATGTTAAAAGACCAATAGTCAATCTTTATTTATAATGACAAAAAAATGGACAAATGACCAGTGAAGCGAGATAAAACATAGTATGATTCACCAATTGGATGAACCAACATATACCCAAATGAATTATGAATACACCAATAGGGATACATGTCTTGACTGGCAGTGGGGTCATCTTCCCATAGCTCCCAACATGTTTTGGAACGAATTTCCTTCCTCAGGAGAAATTACTGATATATTGGTACTACAATACAATAATGTCATATCAATGATACATACAGTGAGGAACAGAAGTATTTGAACCCCCTGCGATTTTGCAAGTTCTCCCACTTAGAAATCATGGAGGGTCTGACATTCACATTGTAGGTGCATTCCCACTCTGAGGACAGAATTCAGGAAATCCCATTGTATGATTTGTAAAGAATGTATTTGTCTCGCACGGCTGAACAGAAGTATTTGAACACCTAAGAAACAGCAAGAATTCCGGCTCTCAAAGACCTGTTACTGCGCCTTTAAAAAGTCCACCTCTACTCCACTCATTCATCTCACTTAGTAGCACCTGTCTGAGTTCTTTAAAGACACCGTCCACCCCACAGTCAGTCAGATGCCAACTACTACCATGGGCAAGACCAAAGAGCTGTTAAAAGACACCAGAGACAAAATTGTGGACCTCTACAAGGCTGGAAAGGGCTACGGGGCAATTGCCAAGCAGCTTGGTGAAAATAGATCAACTGTTGGAGCAATTGTTAGAGAATGGAAGAGGCTAAAGACGACTGTCAGTCTCCCTCGGACTGGGGCTCCATGGAAGATCTCACCTCGTGGGGGATCACTGATGAAAAGAAAGGTGAGGAATCAGCCCAGAACTACAAGGGAGGAGCTGGTCAATGACATGAAGAGCGCTGGGACCACAGTTTCAAAGGTCACTGTCGGTAGAACACTATGCCGTCATGGTTTCCAATCATGCATTGCACGGAAGGTTCCCCTGCTCAAGTCATCACATGTCCAGGCCCGTCTGAAGTTTGCCAATGACCATCTGGATGATCCAGAGGAGGCATGGGAGAAAGTCATGTGGTCAGATGAGACCAAAGGAGAACTTCACTCATTGTGTTTGGAGGAAAAAAAAAAGGATGAGTTTCATCCCAAGAACACCATCCCTACTGTGAAGCATGGGGGTGGTAATATCATGATTTGGGGGTGCTTTTCTGCGAAGGGGACAGGACGACTGCACTGTATTAAGGAGAGGATGAATGGGGCCATTTATTGTGAGATTTTGAGCAACAACCTCCTTCCCTCAGTCAGAGCATTGAAGATGGGTGGTGGCTGGGTCCTCCAACATGACAACGACATGAAGCACACAGCCAGGAGAACCAAGGAGTGGCTCCGTAAGAAGCATATCAAGGTTCTGGAGTGGCCTAGCCAGTCTCCAGACCTAAATCCAATAGAACATCTTTGGAGGGAGCCGAAACTGTTGCTCAGCGACAGCTCCGAAACCTGACAGATCTAGAGGAGATCGGTGTGGAGGAGTCGGCCAAAATCCCTGTTGCAGTGCAAACCTGGCCAAGGACTACAGGAAACGTCTGACCTCTGTAATTGCAGACAAAGGCTTCTGTACCAAATATTAACACGGATCTTCTCAGGGGTTCAAATACTTCTGTTCAGCCGTGCGAGACAAATACATTCTTTACAAATCATACAATGGGATTTCCTGAATTCTGGGAATCCCCTGCAATGTGAATGTCAGACCCTCCATGATGGAGAAGTGGGAGAACTTGCAAAATCACAGGGGGTTCAAATACTTCTGTTCCTCACTGTATAATAAAAGTTACAATGCATATTCACGTTTATAACCAGGTGTAGAACTTATTTCAGTATGAACATCTACAGACGAAAAGAAAGTAAGACCTAGATCAAACATAAGGTCTTCAAATGGATGGTGTCCACACCTCCAACCTTCACAAAGGTATTCCCAGCAAGGGAGTCAAAATGTTAATGATTGGTGTATATATAGGTAAAAAGAAGGGGATGGTCCTCAAAAATGCATGTACCCCTCCGACGTGGTGACGCCGTGCACTGCCACGTCTGGGGATCCTAGGTTGCGTGCTGCACTGCGACGCACCTGTGCATTGCCCATTTTTGAGGATCATCCCTTTCTTCTTAGATGGCCTTTATTATATTGCATTTGTTCGCTTGTTAGTGAGCCAAACTATAGCGGATTTATATATTTTATATAGATTGGCCTCTACTCTGGGTGGTGCCTGATTGGGATCCTTGCACTGGCCTTGTGAAGGTTGGAGGTGTGGACGCAATCCATTTGAAGACCCTATGTTTGACCTTGGTCTTACTCTCTTTTCGTCTGTAGACGTTCATACTGAAATAAGTTCTACACCTGGTTACAAACTTGAATATACATTGTAACTTTTATTATATGTATCATTGATATGAGATTATTGTATTGTACTACCAATATACCATTAATTTCCCCTGAGGAAGGAACTTCATTCCGAAACATGTTGGGAGCTATGGGAAGATTACACCACTGCCAACCAAGACATGTATCCCTATTGGTGTATCCATAATTCATTTGGATATATGTTGGTTCATCCAATTGGTGTATCATACTATGTTTTATCTCGCTTCACTGGCCATTTTCTTCTCATTATAAAGATTGACTATTGGTCTTTTAATATATTGTTTGTCTTTCTCTGCCTTTAACGTCCCATGGGGCTTTTTTGACCCTGTGGTCGTATTTTTTTTGTACAACAAATCAGAAGCAGTATGTTCAGGACTCCTTCCATAGTAGAGGATCTGTCAGAGGGTAAAACAGGTCAAAAACTTGCCTTGTCCTGCTGTACCCCATGATGTGGTTTTAATGTGAATGTAGCACCCTCCTAGATAGCTAGGGGGAGCTAGATCACAAATTGTTAGTGAGGAGGGATATGAGTAGCGGCCTGGGTGTGATAGCTGGCAGGGGTCAAATTTGGGTAACAGCTAACCAGCTCTCTGGAATTTCCCCCTGCTCTAAAACTTTGGAGAAAGATCTAGAAGTAGTGGGAGGAGGTGAGGAGTGGCTGGTCTGTACTCCAAGAGGATCCTGGCCAATCCCTAACAGCAGGCTTGGGGCCAGGACAGCCTTTACAGTAAGAGTAAATGAGCCTGCTCAGCAGCAGGAGAGTTAAGGTGGAAGATGAGGATGTGAGGTTGGACAGCAGGATTCTGGGAGGGGACCCATATGGGAAGGGGCTCACCTCCAGGCAAGAGGACCTTGAAAGGAGGAAAGCTTGGGACTTCACCATCCCCCCTAGAGAGGACCACATGTGAGGCAGGAAAGGAGTGGCCCAGCTAGAAGACCTAGTAGCAGCCGCCAACCAACCAGCAACACAGGAGGACTGAGTGAGTAGAACTGCACCCCCTGGATGTGAGGTTGGAGAGCAGGTTCCTGGGAGGGGACCCAGATGGGAAGGGGCTCACATCCAGGTAAGAGGACCTTGGAAGGAGGAAAGCTTGGTACTTCACCATCCCCCTAGCGAGGACAACCTGTAAGGCAGGAAAGGAGTGGCCCAGCTAGAAGATCTGGTAGCAGCCGCCAACAACACAGGAGAAGGACTGAGTGAGTACACCTGCACCCCCTGGGCCAGATAGGGGAAGGAGCACTCCGGTGGGAAACCAGATCAGCAACTATCCAGGACTGTCTTCTTTTAAACGGACAGACACTGGATCCCCTGCTTAGGGATTCACCCAGAACAGCTGGATTAGGAGAATCTGGGGTCTTGGGTGGTACAAAAAGAGATGCTGGCTAGCTCTCCAAGAAGAGGATGTTTGTGTAAAGACATGTACATAGTTCAGGAAGATTGTCCTCAGTTAGGTTCCATTTGGCATCCCGTACACCCCTTTCCCCTATCCAAACTACAATCCTCTAACAAAAATCACAAAAACAAAGCTCAGGGACTGGCTACTGACTGCTGGATGCAAGTCTATGTGAAAATGCCTGTTGCCTGACTGTGCTGGACTATAGGGGGACCCAAAACTTCAGGGACTCCTAAGGGGGTAGTGCTACATGAAGCATCAATAAAGTCTCTGAGAGTGTACAGCTAATCCATGTATCCTGGTCTTCTGACGTGCGTCTGATGAGCCGAGCTAGCACCTCGTAAAGACCAACTCAGCGACTTGGGAGTGATCACCTGGAGCGGCGTTCCTTCATGCCGAAAAGTACTTGATCCATTACTGTGACTGATTAACCACGTGCCATCTGATGTACTTATTCAAACATCCTGACAACCTACAGACTGCTGTGTGGAAGAGGAGTTCATCTGGGGTCTGAGGTATTACAACTGGAGTTGCTGGCTAGCCCTCCAAAACAGACTGTGTCTCTTAAAGGAGAAGTTGTGAATAGTTCATGAAGTTGTCTTCAAGATTTCGGTTCCCTTGGGCATCCTATACACCCCTATACTTCATCCAAGTTAAATCCCCTAAATAAAAAAATAAAAAAAAACAACGCTCAAGGCCTGATTTTCTGACTGAGGATGAATGTTGTGTGAGAAATGCTAATGAACTGGCTGTGCAGGACTATAGAAGGACCCAAATTCAACAGCAACACCCAAGGGGTAGTGCTACATAAGTTCCAATACATTTCCCCAAGTCCTTCTACACGATATTGCCCAAAGTATTGTCCCCACCCTCCAAATCATGTGATTCAGGTGTTCCAATCCCCTCCAAATCATGTGATTCAGGTGTTCCAATCCCCTCCCAATCATGTGATTCAGGTGTTCCAATCCCCTCCAATCATGTGATTCAGGTGTTCCAATCCCCTCCAATCATGTGATTCAGGTGTTCCATTCCCCTCCCAATCATGTGATTCAGGTGTTCCAATCCCCTCCATGGACACAATCAAGCCCCTAGGCATGCAGACTGCTTCTACAAACATTGGTGAAAGAATGGGTCGCTCTCAGGAGCTCAGTGACTCCAAGCGTGGTCCCATGATAGGTGGCCACCTGGGCAATAAGTCCATCCGTGACATTTCCTGGCTACTAAATATTCCACGCTCAACTGTTAGTGGGATTATAACAAAGTGGAAGCAACTGGGAACAACAGCAACTCAGCCACCAAGTGGTAGGCCACGTCACATGACGGCGGGGTCAGCGCATGCTGAAGCGCACAGTGCGCAGAAGTCGCCAACTGTCTGCAGAGTCAATAGCTAAAGACCTCCAAACTTGGTGTGGCCTTCAGATGAGCCCAACAACAGTGTGTAGAGAGCTTCATGGAATGGGTTTCCATGGCTGAGCAGCTGCATCCAAGCCTTCCATCACCAAGTGCAATGCAAAGCGTCGGATGCCGTGGTGTAAAGCACGCCGCCACTGGACTCTAGAGCAGGGGAGGCGTGTTCTCTGGAGTGATCAATCATGCCTCTCTGTCTGGCAATCCGATGGACGTGTCTGAGTTTGGTGGTGGCCAGGAGAATGGTACTTGCCTGACTGCATTGTGCCAAGTGTAAAGTTTGGTGGAGGGGGGATTATGGTGTGGGGTTGTTCCTCAGGGGTTGGGCTTGGCCCCCTAGTTCCAGTGAAGTGAACTCTTAAGGTGACATTTTGGACTATTTCATGCTCCCAACTTTGTGGGAGGAGTTTGGGGATGGCCCCTTCCTGTTCCAACATGACTGTGCACCAGTGCACAAAGCAAGGTCCATAAAGACATGGAGGAGCCAGTTTGGGGTGGAGGAACTTGACTGTCCTGCACAGAGTCCTGACCTCAACCCCATAGAACACCTTTGGGATGAATTAGAGCGGAGACTGCGAGCCAGGCCTCCTCCCCCGACATCAGTGCCTGACCTGACAAATGTGCTTCTGGAAGAATGGTCCAACCTTCCCATAGACACCCTCCTAAACCTTGTGGACGGCCTTCCCAGAAGAGTTGAAGCTGTTATAGCTGCAAAGGGCGGGGCCAACTCAATATTGAACCCTACGGACTAAGACTGGGGGGCCATTAAAGGTCATGTCTGTGGAAAGGGCGGGGCCAACTCAATATTGAACCCTACGGACTAAGACTGGGGGGCCATTAAAGGTCATGTGTGTGGAAAGGGCGGGGCCAACTCCATATTGAACCCTACAGACTAAGACTGGGGGGCCATTAAAGGTCATGTGTGTGGAAAGGGCGGGGCCAACTCCATATTGAACCCTACAGACTAAGACTGGGGGGCCATTAAAGGTCATGTGCGTGGAAAAGCGGGCGGCCCAATACATGGGGCAATGTGCCTGTAAAAACCATCCAGTGGATATTTAGCCACTCAAACGTCTTTTATGTGTGTGTGTGGGGGGGAGGTAGGTGATCTGTGTGTGGGGGGGAGAGGAAGGTGATCTGTGTGTGGGGGGGGGGAGAGGTAGGTGATCTGTGTGTGGGGGGGGGGGGGGGAGAGGTAGGTGATCTGTGTGGGGAGGTAGGTGATCTGTGTGTGGGGGGGGTGGAGGTAGGTGGTGTGTGTGTGGGGGGGGGGGAGGTAGGTGGTGTGTGTGTGGGGGGGGGGGAGGTAGGTGGTGTGTGTGGGGGGGAGGTAGTTGATCTGTGTGTTTGGGGGGGAGGTAGTTGATCTGTGTGTTTGGGGGGAGGTAGTTGATCTGTGTGTTTGGGGGGAGGTAGGTGATCTGTGTGGGGGGGGGAGGTAGGTGATCTGTGTGTGTGGGGGGGGTAGGTAGGTGATCTGTGTGTGGGGGAGGTAGGTGATCTGTGTGTGGGGGGAGGTAGGTGATCTGTGTGTGGGGGGAGGTAGGTGATCTGTGTGTGGGGGGTGGTAGGTGATCTGTGTGTGGGGGGAGGTAGGTGATCTGTGTGTGGGGGGAGGTAGGTGATCTGTGTGTGGGGGAGGTAGGTGATCTGTGTGTGGGGGAGGTAGGTGATCTGTGTGTGGGGGGAGGTAGGTGATCTGTGTGTGGGGGGAGGTAGGTGATCTGTGTGTAGGGGGAGGTAGGTGATCTTTGTGGGGGAGGTAGGTGATCTGTGTGTGGGGTGGGGGAGGTAGGTGATCTGTGTGTGGGGGGGGGGAGGTAGGTGATCTGTGTGTGGGGGAGGTAGGTGATCTGTGTGTGGGGGGAGGTAGGTGATCTGTGTGTGTGGGGGGGGAGGTAGGTGATCTGTGTGTGGGGGAGGTAGGTGATCTGTGTATGGGGGAGGTAGGTGATCTGTGTGTGGGGGAGGTAGGTGATCTGTGTGTGGGGGAGGTAGGTGATCTCTGTGTGTGGGGGAGGTAGGTGATCTGTGTGTGGGGGAGGTAGGTGATCTGTGTGTGGGGGGAGGTAGGTGATCTGTGTGTGTGGGGGGGGAGGTAGGTGATCTGTGTGGGGGGAGGTAGGTGATCTGTGTATGGGGGAGGTAGGTGATCTGTGTGTGGGGGAGGTAGGTGATCTCTGTGTGTGGGGGAGGTAGGTGATCTCTGTGTGTGGGGGAGGTAGGTGATCTCTGTGTGTGGGGGAGGTAGGTGATCTGTGTGTGGGGGAGGTAGGTGATCTCTGTGTGTGGGGGAGGTAGGTGATCTGTGTGTGGGGGGAGGTAGGTGATCTCTCTGTGTGTGGGGGAGGTAGGTGATCTCTGTGTTCTGTACAATAGTTGATGATCAGATTGTATTATCAGTGTGTTGCTGTGAACTAAAGCCATCATCCCACACTGCCCCTCCCCCCACACTGCCCCCCACATTGCCCCTCCCCCCACACTGCCCCCCACATTGCCCCTCCCCCCCACACTGCCCCCCATTCTCACCCGATCTCCCCAGAGTTTTTTTCATCAGCCTCTTGTCTGTATCTGGCAGCAATTCCATGTAGCTGGAGAAGAAGGGGGAGGGATGTCCTCCATGTTCTTGTAGCTCAGAGAGGGGGAGGGGCGTCCTCCATGTTCTTGTAGCTCAGAGAGGGGGAGGGGCGTCCTCCATGTTCTTGTAGCTCAGAGAGGGGGAGGGGCGTCCTCCATGTTCTTGTAGCTCAGAGAGGGGGAGGGGTGTCCTCCATGTTCTTGTAGCTCAGAGAGGGGGAGGGGCATCCTCCATGTTCTTGTAGCTCAGATAGGGGGAGGGGGCCTTTCTGACGTCACATTGTATAGATGAAATGTATCCACTAATGGAGATCTTCCTCCTCTATATACAATGTATCCATGCTTCCTTTCCCTGTGTTGGGGGGGAGGGGTAGACATGATCATCTATGATTGGACAATAAACCGATGCTGGAGTGATTGGTGATGTCTCTCGGGATCTCACCAATCGTTACCACATACATATTAAAACTCAAAACACGCAATTTTTGAAACCATTTTATTATTAGTTCACTCATTCGTATTGATATAAAAGGGAGAGGACGAGGCTGACTGGGCAGAGATTGTACAATCAAATTGTAAGGTGTATAGATCTCACAGAGGGGGAGGTACAGGTGTCCCAAGTTCCTGCACCCAAGGCGTGTGTCCCTCATCTCTGTCCTGACACCACACCCTTCTCCGTTTGCTGCATCCAGCTTCTCTCCTCCCCGCTCCTCACAGTTCACATTCCAGGATGGTTAATGCCCCAAATTAGCACACACCTCCCAGGACAGCAGTGGAAGGAACCTCCTGATCCGCCCTGGCACTACCCTGTCTGCATTTCTTCTGGTGCTGAGCAGACACTGCACAGCTTCAATCAGAGGTGCCCAGCAGAACAAGTAGTCTGAAGAGCCAAGAGTGACCATCCAAGAGGACCCGAACCATGGTAGACTCATCAGATGAACCAAGAGGGACCATCTGAGAGGACCTCAGACATGGTAGACTCATCACAGGAGACAAGAGGGACCATCCAAGAGGACCCCAACCATGGTAGACACATCAGAGGAGACAAGAGGGACCAACCAAGAGGACACCAACCATGATAGACTCATCAGAGGAGCCAAGAGTGATCATCCAAGAGGACATTAACCATTGTAGACCCATCAGAGGAGACAAGAGGGACCATCCGAGAGGACCCCAACCATGGTAGACTCATCAGAGGAGCCAAGAGTGACCATCCAAGAGGACCCCAACCATGATACACTCATCAGAGGAGCGAAGAGGGACCATCTGAGAGGACCCCAACCATGGTAAACTGATCAGAAGAGACAAGAGGGACCATCCAAGAGGACCCCAACCATGGTAGACTCATCAGAGGAGCTAAGAGTGTCCATCTGAGAGGGCCCTAACCATGGTAGACTCATTAGAGGAGCCAAGAGTGACCATCCAAGAGGACCTCAACCATGGTAGACTCATCAGAGGAGACAAGAGGGACCATCCAAAAGGACCCTAACCATGGTAGACTCATCAGAGGAGCCAAGAGTGAGCATCTGAGAGGGCCCTAACCATGGTAGACTCACCAGAAGAGACAAGAGGGACCATCCAAGAGGACCCAACCATGGTAGACTCATCAGAGGAGCCAAGAGTGATCATCCAAGAGGACATTAACCATTGTAGACCCATCAGAGGAGACAAGAGGGACCATCCGAGAGGACCCCAACCATGGTAGACTCATTAGAGGAGCCAAGAGTGACCATCCAAGAGGACCCCAACCATGATACACTCATCAGAGGAGCGAAGAGGGACCATCTGAGAGGACCCCAACCATGGTAAACTGATCAGAAGAGACAAGAGGGACCATCCAAGAGGACCCCAACCATGGTAGACTCATTAGAGGAGCCAAGAGTGACCATCCAAGAGGACCTCAACCATGGTAGACTCATCAGAGGAGACAAGAGGGACCATCCAAAAGGACCCTAACCATGGTAGACTCATCAGAGGAGCCAAGAGAGACCATCCGAGAGGACCTCAACCATGGTAGACTCATCCGAGGAGCCAAGAGAGACCATCCGAGAGCACCCCAACCATGGTAGACTTATCAGAGGAGAAAAGAGGGACCCGTTTTCATGCATGTAGCAAACATAGATTATTCCATGGCATTCCATGTTGTCCTGCATGTGACGAACATATGCCATCCTTGTCCATCCTTATCCATGTTGCTCAATCCATATGGTGGACAAAAATTGTAACACAGGACTCAGCATTTCCATTCCATGTAGAGGACAGAGATTGTCCAACAACATGCAATTCTCCTACATGTGGCAGACATAGATCATTGCCTGGGACTCCACATTGTCTCAGCAGGTGCTGGACATAGATAGTCCCACAAGACTCCACATTGTTCAGCATGAGGGGTACATAAAATGCCCCAAGGGACTCCAAATTAGCCTGCATGTAATGAACATACAGTAGATTATCCCATTAAACTCCACAAAAGCCTGAATTTGCCTCTTCCATGGGACTCTTCCTTGGCTTTTATATGGAGTAAAGAGGTTGTGTGATCGAACTCCATGTTGTCTTGAATGTGGAAAGACGTAGATTGTCCCACAGTACTCTGCATTGTCCAAACCATGTGGTGAGCATAAATTTTCCCAAGGCATTCCTCATTGTCTAGTCCATGTAGAGGACACAAATTGTCCCATGGAACTCCACATTGTCCCGTATTTAACAGACAAAGATTGTCTGACGGGACTCTGCATTGTCTCTACATGTAGCAGACCTGGATAGTCCCACAGGACTACACATTGTCTCTGAATCTGGTGGACATGGACTGTTCCATGGGACTTCACCTTCCCCTTTATGTGGATTGTCCTATGATGCTCCACCACATTCTCCAAGTAGTAGACATGGATTGTCTCATGGGTGTCCATTTCATCCTGCCTATGACATCATAAGCATGCCAACATCCCTCCATATTGTCCTGCATGGTGGACTTAGACTGTCCCACTGTACTCCACAATGTCCAAACCATGTGGCAGACATAGATTGTCCCACAGAATCTCACATTGTCCTGCGTGTGGCAGACATAGATTGTCACACAACTCTACATGTGATAGACGTAGATTGTCCCAAAGTACTCCACAGTGGCCAGCTTTAGGCAGACAGAGATTTATCCATGGGTCTCAACAATGGCCTGTTCATGGAGGACATATAATGTCCCACTGGACTCTTCATTGTCCTGCATGATGGGTACATAGATTGCCCCAAGGGACTCCAAATTTGCCTGCTTGTTGTGAACATAGATTATCCCACGAAACTCCATATTGGCCTGAATTTGGCAGACATAGACTGTCCCACGGGACTCTATTTTGGCCTTCAAGTAGAGGACAGAGATTGTCCCATGGTACTTCAGCTGCCAGACATAGTTTGTCCCACAAAACTTCTCACTGTCCTACATGTGTAGGACATAGATTGCTTCATGGGACCCCACATTTTTTTCTACAAGTGGCATAAATAGATCATCTCCCTGGTCTTCTCATTGTCCTTCTTGAGACAAACATACATTTCCCCTTGGAACTCCACATTGCTTCTGCATGGAGCGGATGTAGTTTATCACCCAGGACTCCCATATGTCCAATCCATGTGGTGGCTATAGATCCCCTTCCCATAGGTATAGGCCATGCCTGGATGAGAAGCTCCAAGAGATGGCAGCCTCCATCCTGCCTTGTTGCTAGGACGTTGCTAAGCTGCTCCCAGCCAATATTGGATCCCCTTGCCATAGGTATAGGCCATGCCTGGATGAAAAGCTCCCAGAGATGGCAGCCTCACCTCTGCCCTGTTGCTAGGACGTTGCTAAGTTGCTCCCAGCCAATATTGGATCCCCTTCCCATAGGTATAGGCCATGCCTGGATGAAAAGCTCCCAGAGATGGCAGCCTCACCTCTGCCCTGTTGCTAGGACGTTGCTAAGTTGCTCCCAGCCAATATTGGATCCCCTTCCCATAGGTATAGGCCATGCCTGGATGAAAAGCTCCCAGAGATGGCAGCCTCCACCTTGCCCTGTTGCTAGGATGTTGCTAAGCTTCTTCCAGCCAATATTGGATCCCCTTGCCATAGGTATAGGCCATGCCTGAATGAAAAGCTCCAAGAGATGGCAGCCTCCATCCTGCCTTGTTGCTAGGACGTTGCTAAGTTGCTCCCAGCCAATATTGGATCCCCTTGCCACAGGTATAGGCCATGCCTGGATGAAAAGCTCCCAGAGATGGCAGCCTCCACCCTGCCTTGTTGCTAGGACGTTGCTAAGTTGCTCCCAGCCAATATTGGATCCCCTTGCCATAGGTATAGGCCATGCCTGGATGAAAAGCTCCAAGAGATGGCAGCCTCCATCCTGCCTTGTTGCTAGGACGTTGCTAAGCTGCTCCCAGCCAATATTGGATCCCCTTGCCATAGGTATAGGCCATGCCTGGATGAAAAGCTCCCAGAGATGGCAGCCTCACCTCTGCCCTGTTGCTAGGACGTTGCTAAGTTGCTCCCAGCCAATATTGGATCCCCTTCCCATAGGTATAGGCCATGCCTGGATGAAAAGCTCCCAGAGATGGCAGCCTCACCTCTGCCCTGTTGCTAGGACGTTGCTAAGTTGCTCCCAGCCAATATTGGATCCCCTTCCCATAGGTATAGGCCATGCCTGGATGAAAAGCTCCCAGAGATGGCAGCCTCCACCTTGCCCTGTTGCTAGGATGTTGCTAAGCTTCTTCCAGCCAATATTGGATCCCCTTGCCATAGGTATAGGCCATGCCTGAATGAAAAGCTCCAAGAGATGGCAGCCTCCACCCTGCCTTGTTGCTAGGACGTTGCTAAGTTGCTCCCAGCCAATATTGGATACCCTTGCCATAGGTATAGGCCATGCCTGGATGAAAAGCTCCAAGAGATGGCAGCCTCCATCCTGCCCTGTTGCTAGGACATTGCTAAGCTGCTCCCAGCCAATATTGGATACCCTTGCCATAGGTATAGGCCATGCCTGAATGAAAAGCTCCAAGAGATGGCAGCCTCCATCCTGCCCTGTTGCTAGGACATTGCTAAGCTGCTCCCAGCCAATATTGGATACCCTTGCCATAGGTATAGGCCATGCCTGAATGAAAGGCTCCAAGAGATGGCAGCCTCCATCCTGCCTTGTTGCTAGGACGTTGCTAAGTTGCTCCCAGCCAATATTGGATCCCCTTGCCACAGGTATAGGCCATGCCTGGATGAAAAGCTCCCAGAGATGGCAGCCTCCACCCTGCCTTGTTGCTAGGACGTTGCTAAGTTGCTCCCAGCCAATATTGGATCCCCTTGCCATAGGTATAGGCCATGCCTGGATGAGAAGCTCCAAGAGATGGCAGCCTCCACCCTGCCCTGTTGCTAGGACATTGCTAAGCTGCTCCCAGCCAATATTGGATCCCCTTGCCATAGGTATAGGCCATGCCTGGATGAAAAGCTCCCAGAGATGGCAGCCTCACCTCTGCCCTGTTGCTAGGACGTTGCTAAGTTGCTCCCAGCCAATATTGGATCCCCTTCCCATAGGTATAGGCCATGCCTGGATGAAAAGCTCCCAGAGATGGCAGCCTCCACCTTGCCCTGTTGCTAGGATGTTGCTAAGCTTCTTCCAGCCAATATTGGATCCCCTTGCCATAGGTATAGGCCATGCCTGAATGAAAAGCTCCAAGAGATGGCAGCCTCCATCCTGCCCTGTTGCTAGGACGTTGCTAAGTTGCTCCCAGCCAATATTGGATCCCCTTGCCATAGGTATAGGCCATGCCTGAATTAACCACTTGCCGACCGCGCATAGCCGAATGACGGCTTCACCGCGGCCGGCCAGTTCTGAGTGGACGTCATATGACGTCCTCCCAGAACGCGCTCTCCTGCGCGCCCCAGGGGGCGCGCACCCGGCGATCTCCGTGATCGCTGTGTCCTACGGACACAGCTGATCACGAGATGCGGTGAAAGGCCGATTCCACCGGCCTTTTACCACGTGATCATCGGTGTCCAATGACACGCTGATCACAGGAAAATGCAAGTGCCGGTTCTCGGCTGCACTTTCCTCACGCTGTCAGATCGTGAGGAAAGTACTGCCGAGAACCGGCAGTTGTCAGAGCGAGGATCGGCACCGATCATCAGGGCACTGATGATCAGTGCCCTGATGATCGGTGCCCAGCAGCGACCCCCGCAAGTTCCGATCAGCTGTGCGCCCACTAGCCCCGCCCACCCATTCCCAGCAGTGCCCCCACCTGTGCCCAGCAGTGCCCCCACCTGTGCCCAGCAGTGCCCCCACCTGTGCCACTCTGCAGTGCCACCTACCTGTGCCCAGCAGTGCCACCTACATGTGCCCAGCAGTGCCACCCACCTGTGCCCACCCACCTGTGCCCACCAGCGCCACCCACCTGTGCCCACCAGTGCCACCCACCTGTGCCCACCCACCAGTGCTGTCCACCAGTGTCACCCACCAGTGCCACCCACCAGTGCTGCCAGTCAGTGCCACCAGTCAGTGCCCAGGGGTTGTGCCAGTCAGTGCCGCCAGTCAGTGCCCAGAAGTGATGCCAGTCAGTGCCGTCTATCAGTACCCATCATCAGTGTCACCTATCAGTGCCGCCTATCAGTGCTGCATATTAGTGCCGCCTATCCGTGACCCCTAATTAGTGCTGTCTATCAGTGCCGCCTATCCGTGCCACCTCATTAGTACTGCCTATCAGTGCCCTTTAGTGCTGCCTATCAGTGCCCATCAGTGCCGCCTATCAGTGCCCATCAGTGCCGCCTATCAGTGCCCATCAGTGCCGCCTCATCAACGCAAATCAGTGAAGGAGAAAAAATACCTGTTTGAAAAATTTGATAAAAGAAACAAATAAACTTTTTTTTTTTTTCAAATTTTTTGCACTTTTTTTAATTTATAGCGCAAAAAGTAAAGCGCCCAGTGGCGATTAAATACCACCAAAAGAAAGCTCTATTTGTGAGAAAAAAATGATCAAAATTTCATATGGGTACAATGTTGCATGACCGCGCAATTGTCAATCAAAGTGCGGCAGCGCTGAAAGCTGAAAATTGGCCTGGTAAGGAAGGGGGTATAAGTGCCTGGTAGGCAAGTGGTTAAAGGCTCCAAGAGATGTCAGCCTCCATCCTGCCCTGTTGCTAGGACATTGCTAAGCTGCTCCCAGCCAATATTGGATCCCCTTGCCACAGGTATAGGCCATGCCTGGATGAAAAGCTCCCAGAGATGGCAGCCTCCATCCTGCCCTGTTGCTAGGACGTTGCTAAGTTGCTCCCAGCCAATATTGGATCCCCTTGCCATAGGTATAGGCCATGCCAGGATGAAAAGCTCCCAGAGATGGCAGCCTCCACCCTGCCTTGTTGCTAGGACGTTGCTAAGTTGCTCCCAGCCAATATTGGATCCCCTTGCCATAGGTATAGGCCATGCCTGGATGAAAAGCTCCCAGAGATGGCAGCCTCCACCCTGCCTTGTTGCTAGGACGTTGCTAAGTTGCTCCCAGCCAATATTGGATCCCCTTGCCATAGGTATAGGCCATGCCTGGATGAAAAGCTCCAAGAGATGGCAGCCTCCATCCTGCCCTGTTGCTAGGACATTGCTAAGCTGCTCCCAGCCAATATTGGATACCCTTGCCATAGGTATAGGCCATGCCTGAATGAAAGGCTCCAAGAGATGTCAGCCTCCATCCTGCCCTGTTGCTAGGACGTTGCTAAGTTGCTCCCAGCCAATATTGGATCCCCTTGCCATAGGTATAGGCCATGCCTGAATGAAAGGCTCCAAGAGATGTCAGCCTCCATCCTGCCTTGTTGCTAGGACGTTGCTAAGTTGCTCCCAGCCAATATTGGATCCCCTTGCCACAGGTATAGGCCATGCCTGGATGAAAAGCTCCCAGAGATGGCAGCCTCCACCCTGCCTTGTTGCTAGGACGTTGCTAAGTTGCTCCCAGCCAATATTGGATCCCCTTGCCATAGGTATAGGCCATGCCTGGATGAAAAGCTCCCAGAGATGGCAGCCTCCACCCTGCCCTGTTGCTAGGACGTTGCTAAGCTGCTCCCAGCCAATATTGGATCCCCTTGCCACAGGTATAGGGTTTTTTAAAACAGAACTCAAGGACAAAAAAAATGTACTTACCATGCAGTGGGGCTGTGCATGGATCGGCTTTTTTTTCTAGGGGTCAGGAGAAAGCCTACACTCACCTGACCTGCTGATCCTCCATAAAACAGTGCTCCTCCATGGTCCATCTGTGGAGTGTGCCTTGAGTGTGCTGATGTCAGCAACAGTCCAATTACAAGACTGATGGACAGCGGGGGGGTGTCAGAAGCCGAAAGAACCAGTCAAGTGAGTATACCTTCAGGTTCCTCTGCCTTAGTGCAAAAAGAGCATTTGACCCGTGCAGTGCTAGCACAACCCCACTGCACGGGCCAAAACATTTTTCTCCCGGGTTTCTGCTTTAAAGATACCCTCCTATCAGACCAGGGGCGGACTGACCATTTAGGCACTCGGGCACTGCCTGAGGGCCCAGGGTCAGTAGGGGGCCCCATGAGATGCCTCTGGTACCTTTCATAGGCTTTTTTAGGTGTGGTTTGAGTGTGGGCAAGGACAGAGGGGCCCCATGATTTCCTATTGCCGGGGGGCCCCATGAGTTGTCAGTCCGCCCCTGTGTCAGACCAGTCATTTCAACAACAATCTTCTTTCAAACTTCTGTACATTTACGTGTAAAAGCTTCCCTTGTGTAGACATAAAAGCCCTACTACCAGTTTACTGTTGGGTGCCGCCATCTTGATGTCAGCAGCCGCAATGGTTTCCGAGATTTCAGTCTATAGTATTCCTCTTTACTCCTCCCCTGACTGCTGCATAAACGGTTATGTAGGGAGGTGCGGGCAAGTGCAGCTTTATTTTAATTCATTTTTAATGCTATATACATTTAACCCCTTCACGCCTAATGGTAAAACAAATCTAAATGCCTAAGCACAATTTTGCAACTTTGACCCGTGCTAGTAAACCCGTCCATATCATCACAACTACTCTGTAAGCATACCCCCTATGACTAAGTGCCATCGCACGAAACGCGTAAGGGAGGAGCTACAGCTCCCTGACGTCATCTTTTGGATACATGGTCAGTCTTTTGAATCTTTTGTCACTGCCGTGCTAGTAAACCCGTCCATATCATCACAACTGCTTTGTAAGCATACCCCCATCGCACGAAACATGTAAGGGAGGAGCTACAGCTCCCTGACGTCATCTTTTGGATACATGGTCAGTCTTTTGAATCTTTTGTCACTGCCGTGCTAGTAAACCCGTCCATATCATCACAACTGCTTTGTAAGCATACCCCCATCGCACGAAACATGTAAGGGAGGAGCTACAGCTCCCTGGCGTAATCTTTTGGATACATTGTCAGTCTTTTGAATCTTTTGTCACTGCCGTGCTAGTAAACCCGTCCATATCATCACAACTGCTTTGTAAGCATACCCCCACCGCACGAAACATGTAAGGGAGGAGCTACAGCTCCCTGACATCATCTTTTGGATACATTGTCAGTCTTTTGAATCTTTTGTCACTGCCGTGCTAGTAAACCCATCCATATCATCACAACTGCTTTGTAAGCATACCCCCATCGCACGAAACATGTAAGGGAGGAGCTACAGCTCCCTGACGTCATCTTTTGGATACATTGTCAGTCTTTTGAATCTTTTGTCACTGCCGTGCTAGTAAACCCGTCCATATCATCACAACTGCTTTGTAAGCATACCCCCATCGCACGAAACATATAAGGGAGGAGCTACAGCTCCCTGACGTCATCTTTTGGATACATGGTCAGTCTTTTGAATCTTTTGTCACTGCCGTGCTAGTAAACCCGTCCATATCATCACAACTGCTTTGTAAGCATACCCCCACCGCACGAAACATGTAAGGGAGGAGCTACAGCTCCCTGACGTCATCTTTTGGATACATTGTCAGTCTTTTGAATCTTTTGTCACTGCCGTGCTAGTAAACCCGTCCATATCATCACAACTGCTTTGTAAGCATACCCCCATCGCACGAAACATGTAAGGGAGGAGCTACAGCTCCCTGACGTCATCTTTTGGATACATGGTCAGTCTTTTGAATCTTTTGTCACTGCCCTGCTAGTAAACCCATCCATATCATCACAACTGCTTTGTAAGCATACCCCCTATGACTAAGTGCCATCGCACGAAACGCGTAAGAAAGAGCTACAGCTCCCTGACGTCATCTTTTGGATACATGGTCAGTCTTTTGAATCTTTTGTCACTGCCGTGCTAGTAAACCCGTCCATATCATCACAACTGCTTTGTAAGCATACGCCCTATGACTAAGTGCCATCGCACGAAACGCGTAAGGGAGGAGCTACAGCTCCCTGACGTCATCTTTTGGATACATGGTCAGTCTTTTGAATCTTTTGTCACTGCCGTGCTAGTAAACCCGTCCATATCATCACAACTGCTTTGTAAGCATACCCCCTATGACTAAGTGCCATCGCACGAAACGCGTAAGGGGGGAGCTACAGCTCCCCGACGTCATCTTTTGGATACATGGTCAGTCTTTTGAATCTTTTGTCACTGTACCCCCTTTTTGGAATAAACATTCCTCTGGTAAACAGTATTACTCTATTGTGGCATCCTTTCTTGGGCTCTTTGTGAGCCTCACCATTCGCAGAGCCCACCATAAAAGAGACCCGATGTTGCTGATACCATTTTGGAAGACCCTGAAGGGAGCAGGAATCTGACCATTCCCAGAGTGGATGCCATGGCTGACCTGATGATATAGCTTATCTTTAATGCGTGATTAAGTCGCGCTTCTGGTGAGTGCGCAATTTACTTCATACTGGTCACCCCATCTACCACTCCAGATATTGATTGACCACTTCTTGGAGATCCTATGATCCTCACGTTCAGTAAATTTGGACATTCACTTATCACTTGAATCACTGCCTGTGGTTTTCATATTTACTGTTTACAGATGTCATGAAGCATATGTCACTTTATTGGTTATAATCAGCACTTTATGTACCGTAGATATTATCTATATTCAGAATTTTGCATATTGATTTTTTAGCGCTGCACCCATTTTTATATCAACACTTTGTACATCCGGGTGGATTATACCGCGTTTTGTTGTCAGGACCAGGGGCGGACTGACCATTTGGAAACTCGGGCACTGCCCGAGGGCCCGGGGTCAGTAGGGGGCCCCATGAGATGCCCCTGGTACCTTTTTCATAGGCTTTTTTGAGTTTGGGAAAGGACACAGGGGCCCCATGATCCCCTATTGCCCAGGGGCCCCATGAGTTGTCAGTCCGCCCCTGGTCAGGACAAATAGGGCTTTCATTTGGTGGTAAAAGGTAATTAATATCTCCTGATTTTTTTTTTTATTATCAAAGGAAAGCTGGCCCAAAATAGTAAAAACAATTTTTTTTTTAAATGTAGCTGTGTGTTTCTTGTTACTACCAGAACCTACCGCCAAAGAACAGCCCAAAATAAATTCTCCAGCTCTTGATGATCCCCTATAGGTGTGTTATTTGTTGTTTGTACCCGCAGTACAGCCCAGGAACAATAGTGCGCATTTTGTTTTGTTTACCTAAAACACAGGCACTGATATCAATTAAAAAAAAAAAAAAAAAAAAAAAATTCCTGACCTTTGACCCCAACTCAAACCATGGCACTGAACTAGATCAAACCTTGATCTAGGTATTTTTTAATATTTGTCTTTGTTTTTTTAACAAACAGTTTTTTTTTCCCTCTATGCAAGGATACAATGTATCTCTCTCCTCCATTCATAGAGAAAAAACAAGGGGGCCGGGCTGTACAGTGAATGATCACTGAGATAGCCAATCAGAGGCTATCACAGCGATCATGTGACCCGGAAATGGGAGTCCCGGGTCCCCGATCATTAGAATGGAACCCGAGGCTCTCAGTGACACCCCGGTCTTTGTGCTGGAAGTGCCGCACAACGCGCTCCCAGCACAAAGACAGGCACACAAATTTGCGGCCCCCACGGAAAAAAGCCCAGTTCTATGAGGCCGTATATTTGTGTGACAGCATGAAGGGGTTAATAATAACAGCTTGCCCGCCACCCTACAGCAGAAATACTGCTACAGGGTGGCATGGCTGCGCAAAATCACATATATATATATATTTTGCAAGCACGCGCCACCATCGACGGCTTCAGCTGTTGATCAGCGGGTCCCGGCTGGTGATTGATATGGAAAGGACACACCGGTCACGTACCTGTATACAAACCCTGAGATGATGAGGGTTGCCTCTTGCACCGTTCCCATCTTAGCACCCCTGGATGTTGAGACAGGGACTGCAGGGGCAAAGAAAAGCCACAAGTGCCAAGGTGTAGACATTGTGGCACTTGATTTACTAAAACTGGAGAGTGCAAACTATGGTGCAGCTCAGCATAGAAACTAACCAGCTTCCAGGTTTTTTTTCTGTCAAAGCTTATCTGGACAAGCTGATTGGCTACCATGCACAGGGGCACCAGATTTTGCACGCTCCAGTCTTAGTAAATGATCAACCCCTGTGAGTGGTAACTGGGGAGCGCTGGAATCTGTTGAGCTGGACATGCAATTCCAGTTGATGGTGGAGACAGACACATCCCACAACTGGTCAGGTGACAGCCGGATGGAAGGACACCAAGATGTAAGCAGAATCGGAGCCAGGAGCAGGCAGAAGTCTGCAACAATTGGGCAACAAGGTACAGAGCCATGAGGCAGAAACGAGGTCAGTAGTCTAGGATGGGGTTGGTAGCAGACAGAAAACATGAGCAGGAAAGGATCCAAGAGCAAGATCAGAGTGGTCAGTAACAGGATCAAGGATGTTCATCGAGACTGGACCACAGGGACATGATGAAGACCACACAGCAAAGAACTAGTGCAGACTTCAGGTTATTATTATTATTATTATACAGGATTTATAAAGCGCCAATAGTTCGCTCAGCGCTGTACATTACAAAGGGGGACAGAACTTGGACAGAACAATAACAATACAATGCAAAACATGAGGGGATCGAGGGTCCTGCTCCTTGGAGCTTACAATCTAGGAGGGAGGGGATGGTGGTACAGGAGGAGATAGCTGTGGGGGATGGAGTGGTAGGAAGAGTGGAGGAGGTCGGAAAGTTAGCAGGGGGTGGGGTAGGCTTCCCTGAAGAGGTGGGTTTTCAGGGTGCGCCTAAAGGAGAGGAGAGTAGGTGATAATCTGATGGGTTGGGGCAGGGAGTTCCAGAGGATGGGTGACACCCTGGAGAAGTCCTGGAGGCGGGCATGGGAGGAGGAGACCAGGGAACTAGAGAGAAGGAGGTCTTGTGAGGAGCGGAGTGTGCGTGTTGGGCGGTACTTGGATATTAGGTCAGTGATGTAGTTCGGGGCAGTATGGTGGACGGCTTTGTACGTCAGTGTTAGGATTTTGAATTTGATCCGTTGTGCAATCGGAAGCCAGTGGAGGGATTGGCAGAGGGGGGTGGAGGACACTGAGTGGAGGCCAGTGGAGGGATTGGCAGAGGGGGGTGGCGGAAACGGAGCGGTTGGAAAGGTGGATGAGTCTGGCAGCCGTATTCAGGATGGACTGAAGCGGGGATAGCCAGCGGCGAGGCAGGCCAGTGAGGAGGGAGTTGCAGTAGTCGAGTCGTGATATGATGAGGGAGTGGATGAGCTGTTTAGTGGTTTCTGGGGTTAGGAACGTGCGGATTTTGGCGATGTTGCGGAGGTGGAGTCTGCATGAGTTTGTTAAAGATTGGACTTGGGGCTGGAAGGATAGGTTGGAGTCCAGAATGACACCAAGTACTCTGGCCTGCGGGGCGGGTTTGATGGTGGCGTTGTTGGATGTGATGGAGAAGCCAATGGGGGGTGGTGTCCGGGCTGGGGGTTTAAGTAGACCACTTGCCAGTAGTAGACACCATGCCTACACACATGCGCATTTGCCAGGCAGTGCAAGTTAGCCCGATAGCTGGCACCATGTTCCTGGTTGGGAGAAGACTCAAGCCTGGTACACATGGAACGAATATCGGCCGGTGTCTGCTGGTTCGACAGAAACCAACATTTGGCCTGTGTGTGCGGCAGCCTATCCGTCATAAGCCAAGCATCCAATGTCTGTCCAATGGACATGCTGGAAAACCAGCAGCTGATCTGCGCTTTCAGCCAATGGTTGGTGCGTTCTGTTGGGGGGGAAGTCCCTCTTTCAGAACACAATAGCTCAGTGGGGAGATCGCTGTACCAACATCTCATAGTTAGTACAGCGAACTCCTCCGTTTTTTTCGTGTAGCCCTCTGAGTTGAATGAAGAAAACCTCCCTGTGTGTACCAGGCTTTAGAATGGTTTAGCTATCGATCTGTTGAATAGTGATGGCTTTCATGTGCTCGATGAACACACGAATGGTAAGGGCTCTTCGCCCGCTGTGCCCCACAATGCCCTGTGCTCTCACGGTGCCTTTTGATTGGCTAAAGCAATGCACCTGACCACAGGTCAGATGCAATGCTTTGGCCAATCACAGCACAACTGGGCAGAGCTAGCGGTGACGTTACCGCTTGCTCCGCCCAATTGTTTACATCTGAGCAGCAAATATCAGATTGCAGCGAGTGCTCAGCGGGTGAAGACGTTTTTTTTAATGTGACAACCCCGGACGTCGAGATTGACGATGGATTTCAACGATGGAACCATTTTTTGCTTTTTTTTTTACCACTTGCCTACCGGGCACTTATACCCTCTTCTTTACCAGGCCAATTTTCAGCTTTCAGCGCTGCCGCACTCTGAATGACAATTGCGCGGTCATGCAAGATTGTACCCATATGAAATTTTTATCATTCTTTTCTCACAAATAGAGCTTTCTTTTGGTGGTATTTAATTGCCGCTGAGCTCTTTACTTTTTGTGCTATAAATGAAAAAATTACAAAAAATTGGAAAAAAAAAGGTTTCTTTGTTTCTATTATAAAATTTTTCAAACAGGTAATTTTTCTTGTTCACTGATGTGCGTTGATGAGGCAGCACTGATGGGCACTGATAGGAACTGATAGGCAGCACTGAAAGGCAGCACTAATGAGATAGGCGGCATTGATAGGCGGCATTGATAGGTGGCACTGATAGACAGCACTGAGAGGTGGCACTGACTGGCGGCACTGCTAGGCATTGTGGCACAACTGCTGGGCACTGACTGGCAGCACTGCTAGGCTGCACTGATGGGCACTGGTGGGTGGCACTGGTGGGCACAGGTGGGTGGCACTGGTGGGCACAGATGGGTGGCACTGCTGGGCACAGGTAGGTGGCACTTCTGAGCACAGGTGTGTGGCACTGCTGGGCACAGGTGGGCGGAACTGGTGGGTGGCACTGCTGGGCACAGGTGGGCGGAACTGGTGGGTGGCACTGCTGGGCACCGATCATCAGGGCACTGATCATCAGTGCCCTGATGATCGGTGCCGATCCCTGCTCTGACAACTGCCACTTCTCGGCAGCACTTTCCTCACGCTGTCAAGTGCAGCCGAGAACCGGCAATTGCATTTCCCGGTGATCAGCGTGTCATTGGACACGGCTGATCACGTGGTAAGAGGCCGCTGTGATTGGCCTTTTACCACATCACGTGATCAGCTGTGTCCGTAGGACACAACGATCACGGAGATCGCCGGGTGACGCCTTCCCAGAACTGGCCGGCCGCAATGTAGCTGTCATTCGGCTATCTGAAGTCTGCAGGTGGTTAATAAAGGAATTGTCAAAAAATGTATTTTTATTCACATTTTGCACTTTTTTGCTTAATGAGTAGGGGCACAACAATATGTACCCCATACTCATTCACAAGGAGGGGGGGCTGGGATCTGGGGGCTCCCTTGTTAAAGTCACCCCCCGCAGAACCCCACAACCACAGCCCAGGGTTGTGCGGAAGAGGCACATCGGCATGGGGATACTGTCCCAATGCTGAGGGCGCATGGACTGGTGAGCCACAGGGAGGGGGAGGGGGAGGTGCCCGTTTGTCACCCCCCCCCCTTTCCTGGCCTGCGCTTGGATCAAGGGCCTGCTATGGCTTTTAGGGGGAACCCCAAGCACTTAGAAAAAAAAAATTACTGTTGGGTCCCTCCTAACCTTCCTACCAGACCTAAAAGGTCTGGTATGGATAAGAGGGTGGACCCACGCTGTTTTTTTTTTTTTATATTATATTTATATATTTTCTATATTATATTTATATATTTTTTATATTATATATAAATTTTTTTTATATATAAAAACGTCATTTTAAAAAAAAAATGTCAGTCCTACTGCATCCGGTTCTATGCATTGTACAGATGTGCAACGTTGCAGGTAGTTTAAGGGGAACCCCACCCCCAGGCATGATATTTAAAGGAATTTTTCTTTTTTTTTTGCTTTAAGAAATGAAAAATGACTGTCCCTTTAGAAACATTGCTTTTTGGAGTTTTTTTTCACTGATTCCTGTCCCTCAGGGCAGTCCCCAATAACTGGCATAGAAGCCTTCAAAAACGGGCGCTTTTGATTGTACAAATTCAAGTCCCGTAGACTTGCAATGAGTTCGAAGTTTGCGGCCGAACTTTTGTTAGGTTTAAATGTTCGACTACGAACTGAACATGGGGGGTGGGGGGGTGTTAAGTCCATCGCTATTGTTTATTTTATTTATTTTTATTTATTTCAGGTACCTATATAGCGCCGTCAATTTACGCAACGCTTTTACATATATTGTACATTCACATCAGTCCCTAACCCTCGAGGGGTGTACAATCTAAGGTCCCTGACCCTCAAGGGGCGTACAATCTAAGGTCCCTAACTCACATTCATACATACACATATTAGGGACAATTTAGACAGGAGCCAATTAACCTACCAGCATGTCTTTGGAGAGTGGGAGGAAACCGGAGTACCCAGAGGAAACCCACGCAGGCACAGGAAGAACATGCAAACTCCAGGCAGGTGGTACTACCGTGGTTGGGATTCAAATCTAGTACTGCCAGGTGGGAGTGCTAACCATTTAGCCACTGTGCTGCCCCATTGAAGTGTTCTTTCCATATCTAAGGACAGTGCCATCTTGTTATTTCTATAATTGGGCATTTTCTCTTTTCTCGGAGGACCTAAATACGTTTTTAAACATTTATGTAAATAATTATTAGGATTGTATTAGTATAAAAGTTTTGGTCACTGTCTCCATATGTGCCTGGAAAGGCCAATGCTATAGAAAAACAAATGTTTTTTTTTTTCTTGGGTTTTTACATAGACTAGCGGATATGGTACAGTGAAGGTCCTACATATAAAAACTCCGATGTGAGAATTGTGCTCACAAAGGTACCGTGCTCCCTCCCTGTGGGGCTACTATGAGGTCTCTGTAACAGAACCGACCCAGACAGTACTTCCGTTAGAATACCACTTCCCCGTCTGAACACCGACCACAGACACCACAGCCAACTATTCAAGACTGGACGACACCAGTCCGGAAGTAAACCAGGAGGTAGACTAGTTTATTTGAACACGCATACAAGATATATACACTCAGAGGACAGTCCCCCCTCCCTGCATAATGACACAGGGCGAGGCAATCTACATTTAGTAACAAGAGACACACAGGTATTCAAACTTCACACCAGCAGTCTCATCAGGAGGGAGGGCTGCTGGAGACACCCCCCCACTAAGCTAATACACATAACATTAAACAATCCACAAACCCCCACCCCACCTATTTCCTAAACATGTCTACACAGCCTGAGACAAAAGACAAAGCCCCCACAATATTAGGACAGATCACCCTGTACCCCTAACAGGCACAGGGTGACTTACACATAAGAGGGATATGGGGAGCTGAGCCAGGGGTCTCCCCACCTCTCCAATGTGAGCTGTGTTCCATGGGCCCCCCACCCAAAGTGACTCCCGTTACAGTCTCCCCATGCAATCTGTTTTCATGGATCTCAGACGTTTCATCGGCCATCTCCGGGATGATTGGGTTGAACAGCTACCATTAGCGGAATTTGCAAACAATTCCTACCATGGTTGTACATCTCCATTTTTCACCATCTATGGACTTCACCCGTTGTTTACTCCTGAACTGTCAGTAGACTCGTCCCTGCCAACTATAAACGTGAGATTGTCTGCTTTACAAAAAAAACCAAAGAAGTGGAAATAAACTTTTATTTTAACTTGTACCTACAGGTAAGTGTATAGTAAGGCTTACTTATGTATCTCCTAAACGTGCACCAGTTAGGAAATATTCACATCACGCTCTAGCTCAGGGGTCTCCAATCTGTGGCCCAAGGGCCCTTTGCTAGCCTTTATCCAGCCCTTGGGGTACTATTCCTCCCAATGATAGAGGCACTAATCCTTCCACTGACACCAACAATGGGGCACTATCTCTTCCACTGATACTAACGGTGGTGTACTATTCTTCCCACTAATACCAACCTACTCAGGGGCGGACTGACAACTCATGAGGCCCCAGGGCAATAGGGGATCATGGGGCCCCTGTGTCCTTGCCCACACTCAAAAAAGCTTATACAAAAAAGGTACCAGGGGCATTTTATGGGGCCCCCTACTGACCCCAGGCCCTCGGGCAATGCCTGAGTGCTCGAATGGTCAGTCCACCCCTGAACCTACTACTCCTACTGACCACCAACCCTGAGGCCAAAGATCAACTTCTTTCAAACAGGGGTGGCCATACACTGATCGAAATTCCTCCAGTCCCTGCTGAAACAGCCAAATCTCAATCAGTGTATGGCCAACAATGGGGCACTATTTCTTCTAAAACTAATGGTGGTGTATTATTCTTCCCACTAATACCAACAATGGGGCACTACTCTTCCTACTGACCACCAACCCTGAGGCCATGTTTATTCTCACTGATGCTGGACCTGGGACATTTTCTACCCCAGATGCCTGCAATCCAGCACTCCTAATGTCTGAAGAACACTTAACTGGCCCTTTGAAGTTTGGAGACCCCTGCTCTAGCTGATTATGTTGCCACGCATGTACAGTGCATTCTGGGAAAACTGAGTGTGCCATCAATGTAGAACGCACTGTGCCATGATCTTGACTCCCGTGCGCATGTGTGGAAGTGATGTCACCCCAGCCCAACCATTCAAATGACCGGAGAGCATGAACCCAGAAGGAAGAGAAGGAAAAGATCAGTGACTGCAGCTGCCAATCGAGAAAAGTTTTTCAACATGTCAATCAAAGATCAGCTTCTTTCAAGCAGGGATGGCCATACACTGATCGAAATTCCTCCAGTCCCTGCTGAAACAGCCAAATCTCAGTGTATGGCCAACAATGTGGCACTATTTCTTCTAATGCTAACAATGGTGTACTATTCTTCCCACTAATACCAACAATGGGGCACTACTCTTCCTCCTACCAACCATCAACGCTGAGGCCATGTTTATTCTCACTGATGCTGGACCTGGGACATTTTCTACCCCAGATGCCTGCAATCCAGCCCTCCTAATGTCTGAAGAACAGTTAACTGGCCCTTTGAAGTTCGGAGACCCCTGCTCTAGCTGATTATGTTGTTACGCATGTACACTGCATTCTGGGAAAACTGAGTGTGCCATCAATGTAGAACGCACTGTGCCATGATCTTGACTCCCATGCGCATGTGTGGAAGTGATGTCATCCCAGCCCAACCATTCAAATGACCGGAGAGCATGAACCCAGAAGGAAGAGAAGAAAAAGATCAGTGGCTGCAGCCGCCGATCAAGAAAAGTTTTTCAACATATCAAAGATCAACTTCTTTCAAGCAGGAATGGCCATACACTGATCGAAATTCCTCCAGTCCCTGCTGAAACAGCCAAATCTCAGTGTATGGCCAACAATGAGGCACTATTTCTTCTAATTCTAACGGCGGTGTACTATTCTTCCCACTAATACCAACAATGGGGCACTATCTCTCCCACTGATACTAATGGTGGTGTACTAATCTTCCCAATAATACCAACAATGGGGCACTACTCTTCCTCCTATCAACCCTGAGGCCATGTTTATTCTCACTGATGCTGGACCTGGGACATTTTCTGCCCCTGATGCCCACAATCTGGCCCTCCTATTGTCTGAAGAACAGTTAACTGGCCCTTTGAAGTTTGGAGACCCCTGATCTAGCTGATTATGTTGCTACGCATGTACAGTGCATTCTGGGAAAACTGAGCGTGCCATCAATGTAGAACGCACTGTGCCATGATCTTGACTCCCATGCGCATGTGTGGAAGTGATGTCATCCCAGCCCAACCATTCAAATGACCGGAGAGCATGAACCCAGAAGGAAGAGAAGGAAAAGATCAGTGGCTGCAGCTGCCAATCGAGAAAAGTTTTTGAACATGTCAATCAAAGATCAACTTCTTTCAAACAGGGATGGCCATTCACTGATCGAAATTCCTCCAGTCCCTGCTGAAACAGCCAAATCTCAGTGTATGGCCAACAATGAGGCACTATTTCTTCTAATGCTAACAATGGTGTACTATTCTTCCCACTAATACCAACAATGGGGCACTACTCTTCCTCCTACCAACCATCAACCCTGAGGCCATGTTTATTCTCACTGATGCTGGACCTGGGACATTTTCTACCCCAGATGCCTGCAATCCAGCCCTCCTAATGTCTGAAGAACAGTTAACTGGCCCTTTGAAGTTTGGAGACCCCTGCTCTAGCTGATTATGTTGTTACGCATGTACAGTGCATTCAGGGAAAACTGAGCGTGCCATCAATGTAGAACGCACTGTGCCATGATCTTGACTCCCATGCGCATGTGTGGAAGTGATGTCATCCCAGCCCAACCATTCAAATGAGCGGAGAGCATGAACCCAGAAGGAAGAGAAGGAAAAGATCAGTGGCTGCAGCTGCCAATCGAGAAAAGTTTTTCAACATGTCAATCAAAGATCAACTTCTTTCAAACAGGGATGGCCATTCACTGATCGAAATTCCTCCAGCCCCTGCTGAACCAGCCAAATCTCAATCAGTGTATGGCCAGTTTTATTTGGAGCCCTCAAGATTGGCTGCAGAGGCTTGGCAAAATGGCATTAAACCACTACCCAGAAAGGCAGACTTATCAATGTATTAGCTGGGGATCTGGAAATAAAGAAAACACTTTGGAATGCAAATAATTTAGTTTATAATACAAGCAAATTACATTTTCAATAAAAGCTTCATAAGAAACAAAAAAAAAAAAAGAAGAAGAGAATCCTTAAGGAAAACACATTTCAGTCTTAGGAACTTGTCCAAAAAATGACTATGAAAGGTAAAATATTCCATTGCTCCCTAGTTGTGTGTCTGAGGGATATACAATGCATCCGTCCATTACGTTCCTGTTTGCTCATGAATTGTAGTAAGTTTCTTTTTCAAAGTATCATTGTATCTTGCTACTAGACTGTTGGAAGACTTGGGGTGTGAAACTGCTGGGGCACACAAAATTCAGTGGCATAGCCTCTACCCCTTTAATACCCCCCTTCTCTTCAAGTTTCCTCTCTGTATCTGAGGATGAAGACGGTGAACCCTCTGGTGTCTGATAAGCATTGTCCAATTCAGAATACAATTTGTTTCCAGTGTGAACCTTCAGGTGTCGGATAAGGTGTATCTTCTGTATAAAAGCTTTATCACATTCAGAACATTGAAACGGCTTCTCTCCGGTGTGTAGCTTCTCGTGTCGGATAAGATGTGTCTTCTGGGCAAAAGCTTGGTCACATTCAGAACAATGAAATGGCTTCTCTATATATAGGTTTCCTCCAGCGTGAACCTCCTTATGTCTGACAAGACCTGACATCTCTAAAAAAGTTTTATCGCATTCGGAACACTGAAATGGTTTCATGTGAATCATTTGGTGTTTGACAAGGTACGCCCTCTTTGAAAATGCTTTGTCACATTCAAAACACTGATACGGCTTCACTCCAGTGTGAACCCTCTCGTGATTGACAAGACTGGATTTAGTTTTAAAAGCTTTGTCACATTCAGAACACTGATACGGCTTCTCCCCGGTGTGGTTCCTTTCGTGTATGATAAGTTCTGCCTTCCCCGTAAAAGCTCTGTCACATACAGAACACTTGTACGGCTTCTCTCCGGTGTGAATCCGCTCATGCATGATAAGGTTTCCCTTCAACGTAAAAGCTTTGTCACATTTCGAACAACGAAATGGCTTCACCCCAGTGTGGACCCTCTTGTGTCTGAGAAGCAAAGGTTTCACTGTAAAAGCCTTGTTACATTCAGAACACTGATACGGCCTCTCTCCAGTGTGACTCCTCTGGTGTCTGATAAGTTCTGACTTCACTCTAAAAGCTTTCTCACATTCTGAACAGTGATATGGCCTCTCTCCGGTGTGAACTCTTTGGTGCGTGATGAGGTTCGATTTCCATGAAAAAGCTTTTTTACACTCAGAACACTGATAAGGTTTCTCTCTAGTATGAACCCTCTGGTGTATGATAAACTGGGACTTTACAGTAAAAGCTTTGTCACATTCTGAACAATAGTATGGCTGTTTTACATGGTGATCCTTCTGGTGCACAGTAAATGCTGACGTCCATGTAAAAGCTTTGCCAAAGTCGGAATACTGCTGCGGGTTCTCTCCAGTGTGAACTGTCTGGTTTGCAATAAGAAATGCCTCCTGGTTAAAAGCTTGATCAAATTTTGGGCATGGACATGGCCTCTCTCCAGCGGGAGCTCTTTGGTGTCTGATAAGCTGTGACTTTGTTGCGAAAGCCGTGTCACAATCAGAACACTGAAATGGTTTTGTATGAACCATCTTATGTTTGCGAAGACCTGACTTCCTTAAAAAAGCTTTGTCACATTCGGAACACTGAAATGGTCTTGCTCCGGTGTGAATCATCTTGTGACTGGTAAGAGCTGACTTCTGTGTATAAGCTTTGTCACATTCTGAGCACTGAAATGGTTTTGTTCCGGAGTGAATCATCTTATGTCTGATAAGTTCTGACTTCTGTGTAAAAGCTTTGTCACATTCAGAACACTGAAATGGCTTCTCCCCTGCGTGAACCATCTGGTGTCTAATAAGAGTTGACCTTGTTGTGAAAGCTTTGCCACATTCGGGACACCGGTATGGCTTCTCTCCTGTATGACCCCTCTCGTGTGTTAAAAGATTTCCCTTTGTTTTGAAAGCTTTGCCACATTTGGAACACTGAAATGGCTTCTCCCCTGTATGAACCCTTTCATGCGTGAGCAGTTTCGACATTGCTGTGAAAGCTTTGCCACATTTTGAACAAAAATACCTCTTCACTTTAGTGTGAGCCCCCTCGTGTCCAAGGTTTGGTGGCAATGTAAAAGCTATGAGGCATGGTGGGCCCAGATAAAGCTTCCCTTCTGTGTGTTCCATCTGGTATTTAGTTAGGTTTGATTTTGTAGTATAACCTTTGTCACCATCCAAACAAGATATAGCTTCTCTCGAGTGCGATGTAAATCCGTTGTCACTTTCAAAACCCCAGAATTATTTTTCTCCTGTTGCCCTCTAAAGCTGGATCAATGCAGAAGAGTATCCAAAACAATCATGACATTTAAAAACACAAATATGGCTTGTGTCCACTTTCAGTCTCAGAACACCCATATGGACTTGTCACCAGTTGTGACTATGAAGACCAACCTGACCAAAAACCTGGTTCACCAATCCACCTGTACAGAGATAAAAAAAAACAACAACATTTGGTAAGTTTGGCTATAGTAAAGATGCTTTCTTTTTCATTTAAATGTTGTTATTAAATTTAAAAATAGTATGCGATATTAATGTTGAAGTTTTTTTGTATTTCATTTTATAGGGAGCACGCTATTATTCCCATTATTTCTTTTGGTATGGTATGCAGGCTAGATTCATGTGCACTAAGTTTGTTTCTAAGATACTTATCAAGAGTTCCCTCTTTGGAATATATGTCCCCTCACTACTTTGATTACCATGCTGTCTTTTTGGTGACTTACTCACATTGGGTCTGGATGGTTCTCCACTGAGAAGTTGGTCTTTTTACTTTAAGATTATGTAGTGCCTTCTTGTGTACATTGTGAGTGTAGTTAGAGGCTTGTTAGAATCCTGAGTGTAAGTCAGAGGGCTTACTTCCAGTCAGGCTGGAGGGCTTTACAGGTCAGTCTTCTGGTACCTCCCCGATTCTAGAAGCTTGGAGAAGTTTCTAAAAGTCAGTGAGTGAAGGCCAGGAGGAGCTGATCTGCATATTCATGGGAGTCTCACCAATCTCAGGCAGGAGGACCGGTAGTGTGGCAGACTGGCCCATAAATATGGGAGAGCCTGGCCATCAGAGCAGTTGGGGGAAAGATGGGAGTTCTGAGGTGTACTGCTGTGTAGCCTGGGAGGGGACCCCGGAGAAGGGGGTTTCTCCAGGCTGGAGATCGGAAGGATGGGAGAAGGAAGTTGACAGAGGGAGCTCCACAGCCCTACAGATCACTGAGGAAGGACAGCCTGTTAGCCTGGAAGGAAACCAGTCCATTGGAAAGCCTGAAAGCAGTTTATCCAAGGCTACAAGACAGAAGGACAGTGCGAGTACCTCTACACCCCCGGAGCCTACAGGAGAAAGTACTACTAGGTTCCATAACCAACCAGTTCTCCCTGGTGCAGGGCTTCGAGTCTGTTCCAAAATCTCTTGCTCTGGGATACTCTTCAAGGACAGCAGGATGGATGGGTAGCTTCTAGTTAGGCTCTGAAGAGGTTCACTTAGAGGGGTTCTCCTCACAGAGACTGTATTACTGATCCATCAAGAGACTGATGCCACTCTGAAGGGAATAAAAAGTCCAGGATACTACATTTTTTTGTACAGAATTTAGGAAGCTTGTCCTCAGAATACTGATTTCAAGTCAAGTTGTTTACCCCAAATAAAACAAAAACAAGCCCATGGACTGACTCTGACTGGAAGTTGGAAAATGCATGTTGCCTGGCTAGGCAGGAAAATAGGGGGACCCAAAACCAGAAGCTCTCAAGGGTGTAGTACTAGAATTATGTGTACTAGACCATTAGCTGTTTATTGAATGTACCCTAATTTTCTATCCGAGAGGCAGTGGTTTCACATTGGCTTGCTCATTTTCACCTCTATGAACAACATACACATTCTATGAATTCCAGTCTGCCCGACTGGCTGATCTTACTGATTATGAGGGGGCTCCAGTGTATGGATTCAGTCATGTGCTCCCAAAGAAGGATTATTAAACATGAGAACTGTAATCGGAATCTTTGCATGTTTTGAACCCCTATGTGGAGAGTAATTTTTAATGTTGTGTAATAGATTTTTAATCGTACATAATAAAGTTGTTTTATGGTACAGATACTCCTCATTTACTGGCCAAATTCTGTTCCAACAACTTAGTTAACAGTTGTTAAAAAAAGTGGTCGGTAAGCGAAGAATTGTACACAGCACATGTACTGTCAGAGGGTGGGTCGTAAGTCTGAGAGACAGTTGTTAAGTGAGAAACTATATGCACGAAAGCGAGTCATATGTCTGAGAGCTGGTCAGAAGTCCGAGAGGCGGTCAGAAGTCCGAGAGCTGGCAAGAAGTCCAAGAGCCGGTCGTATATCTGAGAGCCGGCCAGAAGTCCAAGAGCCGGTCGTATATCAGAGCCAGTCAGAAGTCCGAGAGGCGGTCAGAAGTCCAAGAGGCTGTCAGAAGTCCAAGAGGCTGTCAGAAGTCCAAGAGGCTGTCAGAAGTCCAAGAGCTGGTTGTATATTTGAGAGGCGGCCAGAAGTCCGAGAGCTGGCCAGAAGTTCAAGAGCCGGTCGTATATCAGAGCCAGTCAGAAGTCTGAGAGCAAGCCAGAAGTCCAAGAGCAGATCTTATATCTGAGAGCCGGCCAGAAGTCCAAGAGCCGGTCGTATATCAGAGCCAGTCAGAAGTCCGAGAGGCGGTCAGAAGTCCAAGAGGCTGTCAGAAGTCCAAGAGGCGCTCAGAAGTCCAAGAGCTGGTTGTATATTTGAGAGGCGGCCAGAAGTCCGAGAGCTGGCAAGAAGTCCAAGAGCCGGTCGTATATCAGAGCCAGTCAGAAGTCTGAGAGCAAGCCAGAAGTCCAAGAGCAGATCTTATATCTGAGAGCCGGTCAGAAGTCCATGAGCCGGTCGTATATCAGAGCCAGTCAGAAGTCTGAGAGGCGGTCAGAAGTCCGAGAGGCTGTCAGAAGTCCGAGAGGCTGTCAGAAGTCCGAGAGGCTGTCAGAAGTCCGAGAGGCTGTCAGAAGTCCAAGAGGCGCTCAGAAGTCCAAGAGCTGGTTGTATATTTGAGAGGCGGCCAGAAGTACGAGAGCTGGCAAGAAGTCCAAGAGCCGGTCATATATCTGAGAATCGGCCAGAAGTCCAAGAGCCGGTCATATATCAGAGCCAGTCAGAAGTATGAGAGCAAGCCAGAAGTCCAAGAGCAGATCTAATATCTGAGAGCTGGTCAGAAGTCCGAGAGCCGGCCAGAAGTCCGAGAGCCGGCCAGAAGTCCGAGAGCCGGCCAGAAGTCCGAGAGCAGGTCTTATATCTGAGAGCCAGTCAGAAATCCGAGAGCTGGCCAGAAGTCCGAAAGCTGGCCAGAAGTCTGAGAGCCAGTCATATGTCCGAGCAGTCACAACACCTTAGAGCCTTTCATAAGCACGAGTGATCACTAAACAGGTCGTTAAGCGAGGAGTATCTGTACTCTATACTTCTATATGCCCAAAGTCCATGACTACATATTCTAGAGCGGTCACTAAACAGGTAGGTCGTTAAGTGAGGAGTATCTGTACTCGGTTCCTCTTCTATATACCCACACAAAGTCCATGATTACATATTCTGAGTCATCGTTTTACATGATTTGCTAGTATGTGGACATACAGCACACACAGTCTGGCCTTCTCTCCCACTATAGCTATTGATTGGTATAATTTCATTCATTTTTTGGTCCCATTTGAAGCATTGTGGTGCATTTTCAGCACAGAAATTGTACAATAAATCAGACTTAGCGTGTTCAGTGTTGTGGGGATTTGGTGCAGCAGCTTTTTTTCTCTAATAATGGTTTTATGAAGCTCACAGGTCTTTACTACAAACACAACGCGGCTTTGAGGATTCGGACCTTCCACAGTAGATGATTACAACTCTACTCGATCTATTAAAGAAATTGTTCAGGGTCCTTTGGCTTCTAATGTAGAACAGAGTAAAATAAAGAGACATGAGGGGGGCAGGTTGTATTGCCTCACCTTGACAAAAGCTTCTCATGGATGACAAATAGTTTTGATGGTATTACTTTTTTAAACATTTTCAAGTTAACAGTACAAGAGATGAAACCTCAGTAAATAAGCTGCCCAACTTCTGGCAACCGTTTACAATAGGTGTCAAACACAAGGCCCAAGGGATGAATCTGGCACATCAGGCCATTACATGTGAGCCTTTCACCTCTCCTGCAGCTGCGGCACCATCCCCATCTCTACCCCTACCTTGTCTCAGCAATCAGCAGCAAAAACGGGACAGAGCTCCTCCTACAGATCTTGTGCCTCTCTGTGTGGCTACAGCACCTCTGTCTCCATCTATCCTGGTTTCAGGATTCAGCAGACTCCAGCCCTCCACTAGACCCTGCACGTTTTACTTCCCAGCTCTACCCCCAGAAGCAGCAAGGGGGGGTGCACTGTGATCTAAGGGAGGATGGGGGATTCTTGACTTCTGATGGTGGGGGAGATCTTGACATCTGATGCAAGGGAGTGGGGTGCTCTGGACATCTAGTATTCCAGATAAATCTCATCAATATCTTTTTGCAAGCGAGGTCTCCAGAACTGGATACAGTATTCTAAATGGGGTCTATAAAGATCTATATAGAGGAATCAGGACCTCCTTCCTCCTGCCGGTGACCCCTCTAGTGATATAAAGATCTATATAGGGGAATCAGGACCTCCTTCCTCCCGCCGGTGACCCCTCTAGTGATCTATATAGAGGAATCAGGACCTCCTTCCTCCTGCCGGTGACCCCTCTAGTGATATAAAGATTTATATAGAGGAATAAGGACCTCCTTCCTCCTGCCGGTGACCCCTCTAGTGATATAAAGATCTATATAGAGGGATCAGGACCTCCTTCCGGTGACTCCTCTGGTGATATAAAGATCTATATAGAGGAATCAGGACCTCCTTCCTCCTGCCGGTGACCCCTCTAGTGATCTATATAGAGGAATCAGGACCTCCTTCCTCCTGCCGGTGACCCCTCTAGTAATATAAAGATCTATATAGAGGAATCAGGACCTCCTTCCTCCTGCCGGTGACCCCTCTAGTGATATAAAGATCTATATAGAAGAATCAGGACCTCCTTCCTCCTGCCGGTGACCCCTCTAGTGATATAAAGATCTATATAGAAGAATCAGGACCTCCTTCCTCCTGCCGGTGACCCCTCTATTGATAGGATCTATATAGAGGAATCAGGACCTCCTTCCTCCTGTGGTGACCCCTCTAGTGATATAAAGATCTATATAGAGGAATCGGGACCTCCTTCCTCCTGCCGGTGACCCCTCTAGTGATATAAAGATCTATATAGAGGAATCAGGACCTCCTTCCTCCTGCCGGTGACCCCTCTAGTGATCTATATAGAGGAATCAGGACCTCCTTCCTCCTGCCGGTGACCCCTCTAGTGATATAAAGATCTATATAGAAGAATCAGGACCTCCTTCCTCCTGCCGGTGACCCCTCTAGTGATATAAAGATCTATATAGAAGAATCAGGACCTCCTTCCTCCTGCCGGTGACCCCTCTAATGATAGGATCTATATAGAGGAATCAGGACCTCCTTCCTCCTGTGGTGACCCCTCTAGTGATATAAAGATCTATATAGAGGAATCAGGACCTCCTTCCTCCTGCTGGCAACCCTTCTAGTGATGCATCCCAGAATTATATTCCCTTTTTCTCTGCTCCTATGAGCTGCCTTTTAGCATTCATGAGGTGAATACTGCCGGGGTCCCTCTCAGTGGCTTTGCAGGTAGGTGCATGTCCCCAATTGCACCCTTACTCTCCCTCCCTTTCCCCGCCCCCCTCCCCTTTTTTCTTTTATCTGTGTGACTCACCGTACATACCGGTCCCCTCTGGTCATTGTATTGGGGTGGTGGGTCCCCCTAGCATCCATGCAACACCAATCACGATAGGTGATTGGATCACCTTTTATAGAGACAGACCCCTGCCTCCATACCCTCAGATTGTATGTAATGCTACGAGGACTCATTTTCTGTAAGCTCATATGATTGCTGCTGTTAGGCCTCCTATACCCATTTAGGCCTCAATTCCCATTGCCATCTGTAGCTTCAAAGCCTAGCTTAGCTGCTTGTATGACGTATCTTTCTTAACCATTCTGTATGGATTGGTGCTCTCTGACCACACTTTTTCTGATGTTATCTTTTGTGTTATCCTCTGTGTATCTGTATTGGAAGACCTTTAGTCACTTTAGGTGGGGGCCCATGGAACCCAGCTTACTTTGGAGAGGTGGGGAGACCCCTGTCTGGCTTTGGAGCAAACTATTATGGGATGTATGTGTTTATGTGTATTGGCTTGGTGGGGGGGTGTCCCCAGCAGCCCTCCCTCCTGATGGGACTGTCTGTTGGTGTTTTTTTGTTACTAAATGTAGATGGCCCCACCCTGTGTCATTATGCAGGGAGGGGGGATTGTCCCCTGCGTGTATATATCTTATATCTGTGTTAAAATAAACTAGTCTACTTTCTGGATTACTTCAAGACTGGTGTCGTCTAGTCTTGTATGGTCGGCTGTGGTGTCTGTTGTCGATGATCGGACAGGGAAGCGGTATTCTAACGGAAGTACCGAAGTGCAGTCTGGGGTCAGTTCCGTTACACTCTAAATAAAGAATGCAAAAAAAAAAAGGAAAAAAAAACACACAGAAAGTAAATTCTGATACAGTATGTTAGGCAGAGTGATCACTGCTGTATGTCAAAGTGACTACGATCAGGTTCTATGTCACTAATTGAAATAAATACGTGAGTTTGCAAAACAGCAATAATCAATGTGGATAAACATGAAGTATGAATGATACTAATTATAACGGAACCGGTACCCGACCGCACTTGGGTATATTCCGTTATACCGCAGCTTCCCCTGTCCGAACACCATCTACGGACCACACCCTTGAAATCCCTCAGGAAATAGACAACACCCAGCTCTTCTTAAAACAGGAAGCCAACTACCATTATTTTACACAAAAAACACAGGATATATACAGAGGGCGGGGAAACATAACCAGGGACAGGAAACACATCATCAGTCCGCCCCATCAGTGGGAAGGGCTACAGTATAGACAGGAAACACCTCATCACCCCTCCCCATCCAACCAAGACACAGAACAATGGGATAGCACATGGCAAGCAAACAATGGACAGCCATGTGGCCCAGAACAAAGGAATGGCCACATGGCAGTAGACAATGGGCAACCACATGGCAGGGACAAAGGAACACACACTATACACAATACTGGGACATTCACATTTACACCCTGTACCCCTTAACAGGCACAGGGTGGGTTAAACATAATGAGGGGAACATGAGCTGACCAAGCGGTCCCCCCACCCCCAAAAGTCTCTGGTTTTGAGTGCACTCCAAAAGATTGGCTGAGGTGCTTTACAGCTCCTACTAAGAGGGACCTCTTTAACTAAGCAAAGGTCAAAGGCCTTGGAGCAGTAACAGTTAAGGGCAGTCTTTAGTCCTGACTCTAAGTGATGGGGCCCGGAAACCGCTGACACACTTTAAGTCAGTCAACAGTGCTTGCAGGCAGTATTTGTAGAACTATAGTGTGGCAAGTTAGGTGGTTCCTGATGACTAGGTCTATAGTGAGGGGCAGCAAGTAGTGTCCGCAGGGCCTTCTCATCCAGACCCTGAGATTTGGCAGTAATGGTTCCCTTAGGCAGGTGTCTCCTTGTCCTGAGTTGTCTGTGGCAACTCTGATATTATTATACAGGATTTATATAGCGCCAACAGTTTGCTCAGCGCTTTAAAATATAACTGGAGACAATACAGCAACAATACAAGAGGGTTAGGAGGGCCTGATCCTGGGAGCTTACAATCTAAGAGGGAGGGGCTAGTGGTACAAAAGGTAGTAACTGTGGGGGATGGATTGGTAGGAGAAGTAGAAGATTCCATTCCATTCCAGATTCCTGAGGGCAGGATAGGCTTCCCTGAAGAGATAGGTTTTCAGAGATCGCCTGAGAGTGATAGTCTGATAAATTGGGGTAGAGAGTTCCAGAGGATGGGGGAAGCTCTGGAGAAGTCCTGGAGATGAGCATGGGAGGAGGAGAAAAGGGAGCTAGAGAGCAAGAGGTTATGCGAGTGGAGAGGACGGTTTCGGTGATATTTGGAGACAAGATCGGTGATGTAATTTGGTGCAGAGTTATAAATGGCTTTACATGTTATTGTTAATGTCTTGAATTTTATCCATTGGGCAATGGGAAGCCGGTGGAGGGATTGGCAGAGAGGGGTGGAGGACACTGAGTGGAGGCCAGTGGAGGGATTGGCAGAGAGGGGTGGAGGACACTGAGTGGAGGCCAGTGGAGGGATTGGCAGAGAGGGGTGGAGGACACAGAGTGGAGGCCAGTGGAGGGATTGGCAGAGAGGGGTGGAGGACACTGAGTGGAGGCCAGTGGAGGGATTGACAGAGAGGGGTGGAGGACACTTGAGTGGAGGCCAGTGAAGGGATTGGCAGAGAGGGGTGGAGGACACTGAGTGGAGGCCAGTGGAGGGATTAACAGAGAGGGGTGGAGGACACTGAGTGGAGGCCAGTGGAGGGATTGGCAGAGGGGGGTGGAGGACACTGAGTGGAGGCCAACGGAGAGATTGGCAGAGAGGGGTGGAGGTCACTGAGAGGAGGCCAGAGGAGGGATTGGTAGAGAGGGGTGGAGGACACAGGGTGGAGGCCAGCGGAGGGATTGGCAGAGAGGGGTGGAGGACACAGAGTGGAGGCCAGCGGAGGGATTGGCAGAGAGGGGTGGAGGACACAGAGTGGAGGCCAGCGGAGGGATTGGCAGAGAGGGGTGGAGGACACAGAGTGGAGGCCAGCGGACGGATTGGCAGAGAGCGGTGGAGGACACAGAGTGGAGGCCAGCGCAGGGATTGACAGAGAGCGGTGGAGGACACCGAGAGGAGGCCAGCGGTGGGATTGGCAGAGAGGGATGGAGGACACTGAGAAGAGGCCAGTGGTGGGATTGGCAGAGAGGGATGGAGGATACTGAGTGGAGGCCAGTGGAGGGATTGGCAGAGGGGGGTGGAGGACACTGAGTGGAGGCCAGTGGAGGGATTGGCAGAGGGGGGTGGAGGACACTGAGTGGAGGCCAGTGGTGGGATTGGCAGAGAGGGATGGAGGATACTGAGTGGAGGCCAGTGGAGGGACTGGCAGAGAGGGATGGAGGATACTGAGTGGAGGGATTGGCAGAGAGGGATGGAGGATCCTGAGTGGAGGCCAGTGGAGGGATTGGCAGAGAGGGGTGGAGGACAGTGAGTGGAGGCCAGTGGAGGGATTGGCAGAGGGGGGTGGAGGACACTGAGTGGAGGCCAGCGGAGAGATTGGCAGAGAGGGGTGGAGGTCACTGAGAGGAGGCCAGAGGAGGGATTGGTAGAGAGGGGTGGAGGACACAGGGTGGAGGCCAGCGGAGGGATTGGCAGAGAGGGGTGGAGGACACAGAGTGGAGGCTAGCGGAGGGATTGGCAGAGAGGGGTGGAGGACACAGAGTGGAGGCCAGCGGAGGGATTGGCAGAGAGGGGTGGAGGACACAGAGTGGAGGCCAGCGGACGGATTGGCAGAGAGCGGTGGAGGACACAGAGTGGAGGCCAGCGCAGGATTGACAGAGAGCGGTGGAGGACACCGAGAGGAGGCCAGCGGTGGGATTGGCAGAGAGGGATGGAGGACACTGAGAGGAGGCCAGTGGTGGGATTGGCAGAGAGGGATGGAGGATACTGAGTGGAGGCCAGTGGAGGGATTGGCAGAGGGGGGTGGAGGACACTGAGTGGAGGCCAGTGGAGGGATTGGCAGAGGGGGGTGGAGGACACTGAGTGGAGGCCAGTGGTGGGATTGGCAGAGAGGGATGGAGGATACTGAGTGGAGGCCAGTGGAGGGATTGGCAGAGAGGGGTGGAGGACACTGAGTGGAGGCCAGTGGAGGGATTGGCAGAGAGGGGTGGAGGACACTGAGTGGAGGCCAGTGGAGGGATTGGCAGAGAGGGGTGGCAGATATGGAACAGTTAGTAAGGTGGATGAGTCTGGCAGCAGCGTTCATGATAGACTGAAGAGGGGATAGCCTGCGATGAGGTCGGCCAATGAGGAGGGAGTTACAATAGTCAAGGTGAGAGATCACCAGGGAGTGAATAAGTTGCTTAGTGGTTTCCTAGGTTAGGGACTGTACTCTGGCAGAGTCTCCAGCTCTCCATATTCAGGTCACAGCACTGTCCTCACTGTTTGCCCCGCACTGTGGAGACTTTGTGATGGCTCTATCTCTCTCTGGAATGGCTCCCACAACATGGACACCTGACTCCAGTGGTCTCCACTACTCTGCCCTCTTCTGGTAGAATTTACTCATGAAACCCTGCTCTGTCCTCTTCTTTAGCAAGGCTTTGTGGGAGTTGTCGTCCAGCAGCCATAGTCTCCATTAATAAGTATGGTGTAATACCTCTTTAAGAACCACAACTCCTATCATGCATGGTGTCTGCACTACAGGTTCTCTCTGAGGCTTCCATTGGCACCTTCTCCCCTTTTCCCTCGTTGGATCCGATACGCTCTGCCAGGAGGGAGATGGCAGAGAAAAGGGAGCAGTCAACCGACTACAGGTGACTACATACTGGCAAAAAAGACAGGAAGTCCTCTCCGATACAACCCCTCCCATACAGGGAGTACCTCAATAACACAGGTTAGTCCCTCTGGATTTGGGGACTGCATTGCAGGTCACATAAGCACACCTTTAGGGGTGGGCACTGGCAGCCGGATTGTCAGCTAGGGTAACCAACATAATGTTGCCTCTCGGCTGATTAGGACGGCTATTTAGCACAGGTCCCATTGTTTGTGTTTGCAGGCCATGTGTCCTCTAAACAGCACAGATGTGGGAGAACAGCAGGGATGGGCTCACAGGTGTCTTCGTAAGATCAGGAAGACCATAGAAGTAGCCTCCATGGTACAATGGTCCCTGAGGATCTAGGGGTCTCAAGTAGTTCTGAACCCTTTGTCATCCTTCTTGGTGGTGATTCAGCAAGAGTTCTCTGGGATACTCTTCACTGTAGGTTCAGATAATTAAAATGGAAGCATTCTCCTTCTCCTTTCCTTGGTTTGAGGAGCTGGTGGATGATGAGGAAGAGTCAGATGATGGGGTACTTGAGGATGGGAGGCAGAAGACTTTTCTTCTGAAGACTCTTTGCCTGAGGAATCCCAGGGTCAGAGTTTAACCCAGACCCATAATGCCTTATTGAGTGTGTGGAGAGGAGGTAGGTGATCTGTGTGTGTGTGTGTGAGGGGGGGTGAGGTAGGTGATCTGTGAGTGTGTGTGGGCGTAGGAGGAAGGTGATCTGTGTGTGTAGGTAGGTAGGTGATCTGTGTGTGTGAGGGGGGGTGAGGTAGGTGATCTGTGTGTGTATGGGGAGGTAGGTGATCTGTGTGTGTGGGGGGGTAGGTGATCTGTGAGTGTGGGGGGAGGTGGGTGATCTGTGTTTGTGTGGGGGGGGGAGGTAGATGATCTGTGTGTGTGTGTGGGGGGGGGGGGAGGTAGGTGATCTGTGAGTGTGTGTGGGTGGGGGAGGTAGGTGATCTGTGTGTATGTGTGTGTGTGGGAGATAGGTGATCTGTGAGTGTGTGTGGGGGTGGAGTTAGGTGATCTGTGAGTGTATGTGGGGGGGAGGTAGGTGATCTGTGAGTGTGGGGGGAGATAGGTGATCTGTGTGGAGAGGAGGTGACCTGTGTGTGTGTGTGAGGGGGGGTGAGGTAGGTGAACTGTGTGAGTGTGTGTGTGGGGAGGTAGGTGATCTGTGTGTGTGTGGGGGGAGGTAGGTGTTCTGTGTGTGTGGGGGGAGGTAGGTGATCTGTGTTTGTGTGTGGGGGGGAAATCTGTGTATAGGGGGGTAGGTGATCTGTGTGTGTATGGGGAGGTAGGTGATCTGTGTGTGTGGGGGGGTAGGTGATCTGTGAGTGTGGGGGGAGGTGGGTGATCTGTGTTTGTGTGGGGGGGGGGGGAGGTAGATGATCTGTGTGTGTGTGTGTGTGGGGGGGGGGAGGTAGGTGATCTGTGTGTATGTGTGTGTGTGGGAGGTAGGTGATCTGTGTGTGTGTGGGGAGGTAGGTGTTCTGTGTGTGTGGGGGGAGGTAGGTGATCTGTGTTTGTGTGTGGGGGGGAAATCTGTGTATAGGGGGGTAGGTGATCTGTGTATGGGTGGGGGGTAGGTGATCTGTGTGTGGAGAGAGGTAGTTGATCTGTGAAGGGAGGTAGGTGATCCGTGTGTGGGGGAAGGTATGTGATTTGTGTGTGTAGAGGAAATAGGTGATCTATGTGTGTGTGGGGGCGGGGGTAGGGGATCTGTGTGGGGGGAAGATTGATAATCTGTGTGTGTGGAGAGGTAGGTGATCTGTGTGTGGGGGGGGGGGGGTAGGTGATCTGTGTGTGTGGGGGGGGTAGGTGATCTGTGCGTGTGTGGGGGGTAGGTGATCTGTGTGTGTGGGGGGGGGGGTAGGTGATTTGTGTGTGGGGGGGGGGTAGGTGATCTGTGTGTGTGGGGGGGTAGGTGATCTGTGTGACGGGAGTCACTTTGGGTGGGGGGCCCATGGAACCCAGCTCACTTTGGAGAGGTGGGGAGAACCCTATCTCAGCTCCCCATATCCCTATTATGTATAAGTCACCCTGTGCCTGTTAGGGGTACAGGGTGATCTGTCCTAATATTGGGGTGGGGGTTGTTGATTGTTTAATGTCATGTGGTTGCATCCCATTGTTCTGTTGTTTGTATGGCTTGGGAGCAAACTATTATGGGATGTACAGTTGTGTTGAAAATACTAGCAGTCAGACATCACTAACCGGATCAATCACTGTTTTTGGTGGAAATGATATTTCTACATGGCAAATAATTTCCTAGCAGGTGTAGTAGAGTCATAGAAATCCAACAGACCCGACAGTCATGACATGCATGCTGCTGATTCTGTGTCATTGACTCACTCATTGAGGGGCGTGTTCACAATAATAGCCGTGTGGAGTTCTATTAGTGAGGTCATTCATTCTTTGATAAACAGGTGGCAATTATTGCCCTTATTTAAGGAAGGAAGGCAGCAAATGTTGGACATGCTGGCTACAGTGCATTTCTCTCTGAAATTCTGAGGAAAATGGGTCGTTCCAGACATTGTTCAGAAGAACAACGTACCTTGATTAAAAAGTTGATTGGAGAGGGGAAAACATATAAAGAAGTGCAGAAAATGATCGGCTGCTCAGCTAAAATGATGGCAAATGCTTTAAAATGGCAACCAAAACCTGAAAGACGTGGAAGAAAGCGAAAAACTACCATTGGCAAGGATAGAAGAATAGCCAAAATGGCGCGGACTCAGCCAACAATCAGCTCCAGGAAGATGAAAGAAGGTGTGACGTTCCCTGTGAGGACTCAGCCAACAATCAGCTCCAGGAAGATGAAAGAAGGTGTGACGTTCCCTGTGAGGACTGTTACAATTAGAAGACGCCGATGTGAAGCCAAGCTATCTGCAAGAAGTCCCCGCAAAGTCCCACTGTTGGGAAAAAGACGTGTGCTGAAGAGGTTACAATCTGCCAAAGAGCACATTGACCGGCCTAAAGAGAAATGGCGCAACATTTTGTGGACTGATGGAAGTAAGATTGTTCTTTTTGGGTCTAGTGGGCGGAGACAGTTTGTCAGACGACCCCCAAACACTGAATTCAAGCCACAGGACACTGTGAAGACCGTGAAGCATGGTGGTGCAAGCATCATGATATGGGGATGTTTCTCATACTACGGTGTTGGGCCTATTTATCGCATACCAGGGATCATGGATCAGTTTGAATCCATCAGAATACTTGAAGAGGTCATGCTGCCTTATGCTGAAGAGGAAATTCCCTTGAAATGGGTGTTCCAACAAGACAACGACCCCAAACACCCCAGTAAACGGGCAACATCTTGGTTCCAGACCAACAAGATGGACGTTATGGAGTGGCCAGCCCAATCCCCGGATCTTCATCCAATAGAAAACTTGTGGGGTGACATCAAAAATGCCGTTTCTGAGGCAAAACCAAGAAATAGAGAAGAACTGTGGAATGTGGTCCAATCATCCTGGGCTGGAATACCTGATCACAGGGGCCAGAAGTTGGGGGACTCCATGCAACACAGATGTACAGCAGTTCTCAGAAACAGTGCGACTACAACCAAATATTCATGAAGTCATTCAAAGGAAAGCAAAATCTTCAAACATTTCTCAGTTTATATAGTGAATGTTTGAGTTTGTAAAGAAGAATACAAACACGGCCATTTTTTTGAACCGTCTAATATTCACTTTTCTTCCATTTTTTTAGAGGAACAACACAAATTTGATGTATTTTTCTTCATGTTGTGATTTGGAATAGAATGTGTCGTGTTCCCAATGCATTTGTGTGGATGGAAATAAAAGGATTAGAAGGATTTGCAGCTTTACTCACTTTTTTCAACACACTGCTATTAATTTGAACACAACTGTATGTGGTTATGTGTATTGGCTTAGTGGGGAGGGGTGGTCTCCAGCAGCCCTCCCCCCTGATGGGACTGTCTGCTGGTGTGAAGTTTGAATACCTGTGTGTCTCTTGTTACTAAATGTAGATTGCCCCGCCCTGTGTCATTATGCAGGGAGGGGGGACTGTCCCGAGTGTATATATCATGTAACTGTGTTGAAATAAAGTAGTCTACCTCCTGGTTTACTTCAGGACTGGTCTTGTCTAGTCTTGTATGGTCAGCGGTGGTGTCTGTGGTCGGTGTTCGGACGGGAGGCGGTATTCTAACGGAAGTTCACAAGCGCAGTCTGGGTCGGCAGTGGTGTATTTAGGTTTTGTGCTGCCCTAAGCAACACAAAAATCAATCTCCCCCCCTTCCCGGCAGAGAGAGAAAGCCTTACACCAACCAACACCAGACCCCCCCATGGAGAGAGTCTGACAGTGACCAACAACACCCCTGCCCCATAACCCCCCCACCCAAGAGAGTCTTCCACTAACACCCCCCGCATGGCCACAGAAAGACACGCACCTTTACAGCTCTGGACATCCCCAGGAATGACAGTTGGGCTCTGCATACACCATCAAGCACCTGGTCCCAATACCGCATATGTCTCTTCTTCCAGGGGGCAGTGCTGCCCTCTAAAAAATGCCGCCTCAGGCAAATGCCTTGTTTGCCTTGGGGTAAATACACCCCTGGGGGTTGGTTCCGTGACATTGGTGGCAAACGGTGGGATTATGCTTCCAAGCTGTGAAACATCCAAACCACCACCGGGATTCAAGATCAGGAAAGTAGATGTCGGTCACCCCAGTGGAGATGTGGACCTGGCATCAGAGTTCCCGGGGGATGCTGCGGATCGTTCTTGCAACATACCCCAGGACTGTATCTACGTATCAGTACCTGGAGCTCAGGCAGCGGATTCGGGTGGTGCTTTGGAGTGGAGCTCTGCAGGTTGCTGGTATGGACAAGGGCAAATGCTATCCAACCCCAGCGGAACAGGCCAGGGACCATAGGAAGTTACGGATGCCATTCCTGGGAGAGCGACCCCAGGAGCAATGGGTGACTGAGTTGGACAGGCTGGTCCAGCAGGAGATAGAGCTGGACAACCGATATCGGGCTCTGCAATGGTACGCAGAGCAGAAATATTTAGGGGTGACAACAGAGTGCTCTTCAGAGGGATAGGACTTTGGTGGTCCTGGATTGCTGTGGGAGAGCCTTACAGATCATTTTGTGTTTGGCAATGAAGGAGAACCTACCCTTGAGGACCTGCGAGAATACAGAGAGGCTATGTTCGGTCTCACAGGGGTCTCAGAGCTTAAACCAGATCTGGAATACCTGCTGATGAAAGAAAAGGATCTGGAAAGGGCATACAGGCAACTGCTAGGACATGTTCAGCAGCATGCCCAAGAATCGGCAGTGGAAATTCCAGAGATTGCCGTCCACAAACCTGAAGTGCTGACAAAAGGGCAGAGCTCTGCTAGCCTCTGCCCAGCACTGGTAACATCTTCTGGGTTCCACGGACAGGAGATGGTGAACCCCTATTCCCAGATACCAGTTCCAGAGACTGGGGATTTGATTGACTTTTCTGCTGAGGAGGAACCAGCCACCACATCTCCAGCAGAAGAGCTGGCATCAGGACATGGCGTGGTTGACCTCTGCCCACAACAATCAGCACCGCAGGAGCTACAGGAAGAGGATGCAATCGGCACCTCACAACGGCAGCTTGAGCTGATGTCCGTGGATGGGACTTCGGTCTCCACTGACACAACCCCAGAATAGGGTCTGGCATTGGGACAGGAGGATGTCAGCCTTACTTTGCGAACACTGGGGGATGTCCATCAAGTCAAAGTGGATGAGAATACAGTCACCACCTGGATACCCCAGGGATGCTGGGCAGTCGGCCCAGATCCCCCACAGCATGATGGAGCCGGCCCAGCCACCCTGTCTTCTCTCAAGCGGCTGAGAGGACTTCAGGGAGAAGGACCAGTCCGTACTTCTCCCCAGCGGTGGGTATGTTCTACGAGAGAGGCAGAGGTTGGCTGGGTGAGTAATGCTTGGTGTGGGACAATTTGTTTGGGGAACTATGTGGGTGCTGGCATTGGGGGACTGGAAGTACAGACTAACTTTGGAGACTAGCTGTGTGGGGTTTCCTCCTGTGTTAGACCCCTGACGTAAGGAGAGATATGTGACGAAAGTCACTTTGGGTAGGGGGCCATGGAACACAGCCCCCTTTGGAGAGGTGGGGAGACCCCTGTCTCAGCTCCCCATATCCCTCTTATGTGTAAGTCACCCTGTGCCTGTTAGGGGTACAGGGTGATCTGTCCTAATATTGTGGGGGGCTTTGTCTCAGACTGTGTAGACATGTTTAGGAGATAGGTGAGGTGGGGGTTGTTGATTATTTAATGTTACAGTTGTGCTCAAAAGTTTGCATACCCTGGCAGAAATCATGACATTTATATTAACCTCTTCATGCCGGACAAACGCAAATGTGCGTCCTCCCGGTGTCTGGGCCTAGACGCCAAGCGTCCGCACCTTTGCGTTCTATTAAAAAAGAACATATGTGCTGAGAGCGCGTGCCCTGCTCCCTCCCAGCACACGTCCGGTACTCACGGGAAGGTCCCGATCTCGTTCGGTCGGGATCTTTCCCGATCATGTGACCGCTATGACGGCGTTGTCACAGCGGTCACATGACCCTAAACCCCGCCCCGCCTCCTGAAAGCCTTAAAGGGCCAAGAGGCGCCGGCTCGAAGGGGTTAAAAATATGACTCATCATGCCAAAAAACTGTCTTTTATTTAGGGATAGTGATCATATGAAGACATTTATTATCACATAGTTGTTTGGCTCCTTTTTAAATCATAAAGATAACAGAAATGACCCGAATGGCCCAGATCAGAAGTCTCCGCCCCCGGATCAGAAGTCTCCGCCCCCAGGAATGTTTGGCCTTGGTATAGATACACAAGGTGACACACACGGGTTACAATGCCAATTAGAGGTTAATGTCCCACATCTGTGGCTTTTTAATTTGCAACCAGTGTCAGTGTATAAATAGTCAATGAGTTTGTTAGCTCTTACGTGGAAGCACTGACTAGGCTAGATACTGAGCCATGGGGAGCAGAAAAGAACTGTCAAAAGACCTGCGTAACAAGGTAATAGATCTTTATAAAGATAAAAAAAGGACATAAAAAGATGTCCAAAGCCTTGAATATGCCAATCATTGCTGTTACATCACCTATTAAGAAGTGGAAAGTTCGGGGATCTTTTGAAACCAAGCCAAGGTCAGGTAGACCAAGAAAGATTGCAGCCACTACTGCCAGAAGAATTGTCCGGGATTCAATGAAACCCCCCTACAGGAGAAATCCAGGCTGCTCTGGAAAAAGATGTTGTGGTTGTTTAACCACCTCCCGTCCTGCCGCTGTATATAAACAGCCGGACGAGAGCAGTGCAGGGTTGGGTGGACGTTTATAAACAGCCTCCTCACACCCTGCTTGTGCGCACTCCCTGGGAGCACGCAGCACCGCGATCCGGTGCCCGCTGTGTCCTCCAGACACAGTGGAACACCGATCGTTGGACGGGACCTCTGTGCGAGGTACTGATCATGTGACCACTGATTGGCCAATCAGTGATCACATGCAGAGTAGTATCAAGATGTCACTTTTGACATCATTGCTTACTACATGTGAAATCTGTGAATCATCACAGAGATCACATGGTACAGGGCCATTCACAACAGCCTTGTACCATGTGACAAGCTGTGACCAATCACAGCTCACACAGTAGTTCTCAATGGCTGCAAGAATGCAGCCAGAGAAAGGGAGAAATGATTGTTTTTACAGCCTTTATGGGTGTAAAAGCAATCGGTGTAAAAAAAAAAAAAAAAATCTTCATCACCGCCCACAAGTAGTACAGTGTCACTATGGTGACACTCTACTTCTAGGGTGACAGTATGTAAAACAAAAAAACAAAACAAATAATATAAAATATAAAATAAAACTGTAAAAAAATGTTTTAAAATTATAATTTTTGGTTATACACTACT
>NW_028318345.1:13192500-13215000 GCF_062004578.1 Staurois parvus | reverse complement strand
ATTGACAGATGGCTCCACCTCTGAGCAAGCGGCTAATAGTGGAAGGCAGCTGCGCCCGCTCTCTTTCCTGCCCAGCTCTTCAGTAAGCACTGGAGGGGCAGAGCGGAAAGCGTTAAGGCTACAACCATGATCCTGGTATTGTTTGAAAGCCTAAAATATTGTCCTTCATATAAAAGTAATCTGAGCAGCTAAGTGATCGCTGGATTACTTTTAAGGGTAGAAGAAGGGTGTTCAACCCCTAATCCCACCGCTGTCTTTAATGGGCTCTCCTGAGTGATCAGGGAACCTAGTAAGGATACGACTGACAGTATCCTAAGTCCAGCACACAGTAAGAGGAATTAAAGTTGTTCCTCCCACTGTGTGATGTCAGAACCCTGAAGCGGCTCATTGTTTACTGGCCATTGAGGCAACTGATCAAACCAATCTGTGTCTGATCGGCTGCATTGGAGCTCAAAGTGGAAATGGGGGAATAATAGACCCCCAGTCTCTCCATAAAGAGTAACTATCACTGTCTATTGCTGTCACAAGGGAAGTTTGTGACAGCAATAAAAGTGATCAAATTTTTATTTAAGAAACAGTGTAATAATATATAAAATAAATGCATGCGTCAGTCCACACGCATATGTAAATAGTGATCGCACCACACATGTGAGGTATCACAGCAAACTTCAGAGCGAGAGCAACAATTCTAGCACCAGACTTCCTGTGTAAATCTAAACTGGTCACCTGTAAAGGCTTTTAAAGCATCGCCTATGGATAATTTATAGTACTGTAGCCATTCCGTGAGCATGCACAATTTTAAAGTGTGACATGTTTGGTATCTATTTACTCAGTGTAGCATATGTTATATTTTACCAAAATAAATTGTATTATATTGTGTTTGTGTTCAATAAACTCATTAATATATGTATTTTTTTTTTTAATTGTGTTTGAAAGACTGCTGTGCAAATACCGTGTGACATAAAAAATTGCAACACCGATCATTTTATTCTCTAGGGCCTTTGCTATATAATGGTTAGGGGTTCTATGTAATTTTCTAGCAAAAAAAAAAAAAAGATACATTTTACAGGAGAGAGGTATCAGAACAGTGATGAGAAAGTGATTTGATCCTGTGCCCATACACTGTACATATATAGCAGAATGTCTCGCCATATTTCTATAGATATGTTGGCACAGTATGCACACACCATTGTCATAACAATGCCACTATCCATAATAATAATAATTGGTCTGACTGTGTGCCCATATATTGTATATACAGTATATATATATATATATATATAGAGCAGAATGTCTTGCCATGTTTCTATAGATATATTGGCACAATATGCACACACCACTGTCATAACAATAATAATGATAATTGATCTGACTGTGTGCCCATACACTGTACATACATAGCAGAATGTCTCCCCATGTATCTATAGATATATTGGCACAGTATGCACACAACACTATCAACACTATCTGATGGGGGGCACAGTCTCTGATGGGGGTGCTGCTTATGATGGAGTGCGGCTTTGAATGAGTGCAGAGCAGTTAAACACAGCACTTTAATTATGCCTTCTCTACTTTCACAGGTAACTGCATTTATCCGCTACCTCCACTCTTAACCAGACAAACGCATTGACTCCTGCTGTTCTTCTCTGGGTAACTGCATTTATCCGCTACCTCCACTCTTAACCAGACAAACGCATTGACTCCTGCTGTTCTTCTCTGGGTAACTGCATTTATCCGCTACCTCCACTCTTAACCAGACAAACGCATTGACTCCTGCTGTTCTTCTCTGGGTAACTGCATTTATCCGCTACCTCCACTCTTAACCAGACAAACGCATTGACTCCTGCTGTTCTTCTCTGGGTAACTGCATTTATCCGCTACCTCCACTCTTAACCAGACAAACGCATTGACTCCTGCTGTTCTTCTCTGGGTAACTGCATTTATCCGCTACCTCCACTCTTAACCAGACAAACGCATTGACTCCTGCTGTTCTTCTCTGGGTAACTGCATTTATCCGCTACCTCCACTCTTAACCAGACAAACGCATTGACTCCTGTTAAATTCTCAACAAATGTTGTAATTATATCTGTGTATCTGTTGACTTGTCCTCACCTCTAGGCGCACTCAGGTTTATGACTGTGGCCTGGTTCCTAAGAATCATCCCCCCCCTATTCATGTGAGCCTTATCAGCTTCTAATTGGGGCGGAGTTGAATGCTCATTTCAGCATCTCCCTATAAATTTAGTTCAGCTCATGGGGGAGATCTCTGATGGGGGGCACAGTCTCTGATGGGGGTGCTGCTTATGGAGTGCGGCTTTGAATGAGTGCAGAGCAGTTAAACACAGCAGTTGAACTCAAGCAGCAGGAAGACACAACAACAGCAAGAAACTCTACTGCATGCTGGACAGACTGCAAGCAAACACCCTGGGAAACATCTCCTACATACCTGAGTCCCACTCCGTGTACCTTTTTATATAATACACCCCTCTTCTGCTCTTCATATTACTATCCTCTGTTCCCAAATCTCATTTCTTTACCCCTCTGCTCCACCCCAAAACTTGTACATCTACCCCTCATTACTATCATCTCCCTACTATTGCTTTCATCACCTCCCCAAAATGCCTCTTCCACTCCTCCTTCTCATTTTCCTCTCCTCTGTTCCCAAAATCCATTCACTATATCCCTCTGCTCCTCCCAAACATTTGTATATTGTGCCCTCACTGCTTCCTTCACCCCTCTATGGCACCTACCACCTCCTCCTATTACTCCACTTTCCCACTGACCCCAACACCTCCACTAGTAGTTTCTCACGCTCCTGCACATCCCGCTCCCATGCCACCTTTCTCACCCTTCTCCTCCTCATAACCGCGGGGGACATCTCCCCGAATCCTGGCCCTCCACCACCGCCCTCACCCGCACAAAACCCTCCCGCCTCCACGTCCTGCCGCAACTTAGTATCTGTCCCCCTGCTCCCTAAAATCTCCCCCCCGTTTTCATGTGCACTCCTGAACGCCCGATCGGTGTGCAACAAGCTTACCGCCATCCACGACCTCTTTGTTTCCCGCTCTCTTAACCTCCTGGCAATTACAGAAACCTGGATCCAGCCCACTGATTCTACCTCCCCTGCTGCACTCTCCTACGGCGGTCTCACCTGGACCCACTCACCCAGGCCCAACGGTCGTAAAGGTGGTGGGGTTGGCCTGCTCCTGTCACCGCTGAGCACCTTCCGAATCCTCCCAAACCCCCCCTCCCTATCCTTCTCCTCCTTCGAGGCCCACTGCGTCCGACTATTCTCCCCAACCCCCCTGAAGATTGCTGTGATATACCGGCCTCCTGGATCCATACCCCGCTTCCTGGAAGACTTCTCCTCCTGGCTACCCTTCTTCCTCTCCTCTGAGCTACCCACTATCATCCTTGGGGATTTCAACATCCCTGTCAACCTCGACAACCCGGACACAGCCCGTCTCCTCCACTTAACCTCCTCCTTTCAACTTGCACAGTGCATACAATCCACCACCCACTCCGACGGTAATATCCTTGATCTTGTCTTCTCCAACCGCTGCGCTCCCCACAACCTCACTAACACCCCCTTCCCTCTCTCTGACCACAACCTGATTACCTTCTCTATCTCCTCGTCCTCCAACGCCTACCCCTCCAAATGTCACACTACTACCAGCCGTAACCTCCGCAACCTTAACCCTGCCTCCCTCCATTCCGCAGTTGATCAACTCCATGACCGCATCCTCCCCCTGTCCTGCCCCGACTTGGCTATGACCGCCTACAACAATGCGCTGTCAACAGCCCTTGACTCACTAGCGCCTTTAACCACACGCAACATCAGACCCCAACCGCTCCAGCCCTGGCAGACTGATCACACCAAAACCCTCAAACGACACAGTCGTGCCCTGGAGCGACTATGGCGCAAAACCAAATCCCAACAAGCCTTCACCCGATACAAATCTGCCTTCCACACCTACACCTCCTCCCTCCATACTGCCAAACAGAACTACTTCCTGACCCTCATCAAGGCCCTCTCCTCCAATCCTCGCCGACTCTTCTCCACCTTCAACTCTCTACTCTCGCCACCCCCACCTCCACCCAGCACCTCACTCACTGCCCTTGAGATTGCCAATCATTTCAAAAACAAGATTGACACAATTCGCAAGGACATTGCCGCAACTCACACGCCTTCTCAACCCGTCCCCTCTCACACAGCTACCCCCTCATCCCCCCTCGACATAACCCACAGGGACTTCGTCGCTGCTCAAACTCCCTCCAACCCCCTTCCCCCTCACTCAGCTACCCCCTCTACACCCCTCTCCCACGGCCCCACCACTGCTCTGACCTCCTCTCCCACCCCACCCTTCATTCCTCATACTGAAGCTCCCCCAACACTCCGCACCTTTGACCTTACTACCATCGAAGAAGTCTCCAAGATCCTCTCTGATGCCCGCCTCACCACCTGCCCCCTTGACCCTATCCCCTCACAACTCCTACAACCTCCCTCCCCCTCCATCCTACGCTCCCTCACCCACATTTTCAATCTCTCCCTCTCCTCCGGCACTTTCCCTTCCCCTCTGAAACATGCACACATCACCCCCATACTTAAAAAGCCCTCCCTGAACCCCAATGACCCGAACAACCTCAGACCCATCTCCCTGCTCCCATTTACATCTAAACTCCTCGAGCGCCTAGTCTACGCCCGCCTATGCTCTCACCTCAACGACAACAACCTCCTCGATCCCCTACAGTCCGGCTTCCGTCCCCTACACTCCACCGAAACTGCCTTACTCAAACTCTCCAACGACCTGTTAACCGCCAAAGCTAATGGCCACTATTCAGTGCTCCTACTCCTTGACCTCTCTGCGGCCTTTGACACAGTCGACCACCCCCTCCTCCTCAAAAAACTACACTCCCTCGGCCTCAGAGATTCTGCTCTCTCCTGGCTCTCATCCTACCTGTCACAACGCTCTTTCAGCGTTACCTATAATGCCACCACCTCCCTCTCACTCCCCCTCTCTGTTGGGGTCCCTCAAGGCTCTGTCCTCGGGCCCCTTCTCTTCTCCATCTACACCTCCTCCCTTGGCCAACTCATACACTCTCACGGCTTCAACTACCACCTCTATGCCGACGACACACAAATCTATCTCTCAACCCCCCACCTCACCCCCTCGGTCTCCGCCCGAATCACACACCTGTTGAGCGACATATCAGACTGGATGTCGCTCCACTTCCTTAAACTGAACCTCTCCAAAACCGAGTTTCTTGTCTTCCCTCCAGCCCGGACACCACCCCCCATTGACTTCTCCATCATGTCCAACAACGCCACCATCAAACCCGCCCCGCAGGCCAGAGTACTTGGTGTCATTTTGGACTCCAACCTATCCTTCCAGCCCCAAGTCCACTCTTTAACAAACTCATGCAGACTCCACCTCCGCAACATCGCCAAAATCCGCACGTTCCTAACTCCAGAAACCACTAAACAGCTCATCCACTCCCTCATCATATCACGACTCGACTACTGCAACTCCCTCCTCACTGGCCTGCCTCGCCGCTGGCTATCCCCGCTTCAGTCCATCCTGAATACGGCTGCCAGACTCATTCACCTTTCCAACCGCTCCGTTTCCGCCACCCCCCTCTGCCAATCCCTCCACTGGCTTCCGATTGCGCAACGGATCAAATTCAAAATCCTAACGCTGACGTACAAAGCTGTCCACCATACTGCCCCGAACTACATCACTGACCTAATATCCAAGTACCGCCCAGCACGCACACTCCGCTCCTCACAAGACCTCCTTCTCTCTAGTTCCCTGGTCTCCTCCTCCCATGCCCGCCTCCAGGACTTCTCCAGGGTGTCGCCTATCCTCTGGAACTCCCTGCCCCAACCCATCAGATTATCACCTACTCTCCTCTCCTTTAGGCGCACCCTGAAAACCCATCTCTTCAGGGAAGCCTACCCCGCCCCCTGCTAACTTGCCGACCTCCTCCACTCTTCCTACCACTCCATCCCCCACAGCTATCTCCTCCTGTGCCACCATCCCCTCCCTCCTAGATTGTAAGCTTGAAAGAGCAGGGCCCTCGATCCCCTCATGTTTTGCATTGTATTGGAATTGTTCTGTCACATGTTCTGTCCCCCTTTGTAATGTACAGCGCTGAGCGAACTATTGGCGCTTTATAAATACTGTATAATAATAATAATAATAATAATAACAATGCCAATATCTATAATAATAATATTAATAATAAGGAATCTGGTTGTGTGTCCATACACCGTACATATATAACAGGATGTCTCCCCATGATTCTATAGATATATTGGCACACTATGCACACAGCACTGTCATAACAATGCCAATATCTGTAATAATAATGCCAATAAGTTATCTGATCCTGTGATATCTCGCCATGTTTCTGTAGATATATTGGCACAGTATGCACTCACCACTGTCCTAACAATGCTAATATCTGTAATACTAATAACAATAATAAATTGCCCCAGGTCAGTGGGAAGAATAATGCCCTGTCATTGGTTTTGGTTGAAGGAATAGTGCTCCTTCATTTGTTGTCAATGGGAGTAATAGTGTCCCATCATTTGGTACCAGTGGGAGGAAAATGTCGCAGGTGTAGGCAAGCAAAGGCTGTATCTGGCCCCCAGGCCACAGTTTGGAGACCATTGCTATAGATAAATTTGCACAGTATGCACATGCCACTGTCATAACAATGCCAATATCCATAATAATAAGTGATGTGATCTTGTGCCCATACACTGTACATATACAGTATATAGCAGGATATCACCCCATGTCTCCATAGAATTATTCCACGGTATACACACAGCACTGTCATAACAATGCCAATATCTATATTAATAATAACAATAAGTGATGTGATCCTGTGCCCAAACACTGTAGATAAATAGCAGGATGTCTCTCCATATTTCAGTTGTTTTAGTTAGAGGAATCATTTGTATCAGTGGAAGGAATACCGTCCCATCATTGGTGTCAGTGGAAGGAATAGTGCCCCATCATTGGTGTCAGTGGAAGGAATAGTGCCCCATCATTGGTGTCAGTTGGAGGAAAAATGTCCCAGATGAAGGCAAGCAAAGGGCTGCATCTGGCCCTCAGGCCACAGTTTGGAGACCACTGCTATAGATATATTGGCACAATATACACACACCACTGTCATAATAATGCCAATATCCATAATAAAAAGTGATGTGATCTTGTGCCCATACACTCTACTGTATATATATATATATATATATAGCGGGGTATCAACCCATGTCTCCATAGATATATTGGCACGGTATACACACAGCACTGTCATAACAATGCCAATATCTATATTAATAATAATAAGTGATGTGATTCTGTGCCCATACACGGTAGGTATATAGCAGTATGTCCCCCCATGTCTCTCTATTTATATTGGCAGAGTATACACACAGCACTGTCATAACAATGCTAACATCTATATTAATAATAAGTGATGTGATCCTGCGTCCATACACTGTAGGTATATAGCAGTGTGTCCCCCCATGTCTCTCTATATATATTGGCAGAGTATACACACAGCACTGTCATAACAATGCTAATATCTATATTAATAATAAGTGATGTGATCCTGTGCCCATACACTGTAGGTATATAGCAGGATGTCCCCCCATGTCTCTCTATATATATATATATATTGGCAGAGTATACACACAGCACTGTCATAACAATGCCAATATCTATATTAATAATAATAAGTGATGTGATTCTGTGCCCATACACGGTAGGTATATAGCAGTATGTCCCCCCATGTCTCTCTATTTATATTGGCAGAGTATACACACAGCACTGTCATAACAATGCTAATATCTATATTAATAATAAGTGATGTGATCCTGTGCCCATACACTGTAGGTATATAGCAGGATGTCCCCCCATGTCTCTCTATATATATATATATATATATATTGGCAGAGTATACACACAGCACTGTCATAACAATGCCAATATCTATATTAATAATAATAAGTGATGTGATTCTGTGCCCATACACGGTAGGTATATAGCAGTATGTCCCCCCATGTCTCTCTATTTATATTGGCAGAGTATACACACAGCACTGTCATAACAATGCTAACATCTATATTAATAATAAGTGATGTGATCCTGCATCCATACACTGTAGGTATATAGCAGTGTGTCCCCCCATGTCTCTCTATATATATTGGCAGAGTATACACACAGCACTGTCATAACAATGCTAATATCTAAATTAATAATAATAATACTAATGTGATATGATCCTGTGCCCATACACTGTAGGTATATAGCAGTATGTCCCCCCCCACGTCTCTCTATGTATATTGGCAGAGTATACACACACCACTGTCATAACAATGCTAATATCTATAATAATAATAAGTGATGTGATCCTGTGCCCATACATTGTAGGTATATAGCAGGATGTCCCCCCATGTCTCTCTATATATATATATATATATTGGCAGAGTATACACACAGCACTGTCATAACAATGCTAATATCTATAATAATAATAAATGATGTGATCCTACGCCCATATACTGTAGGTATATAGCAGGATGTCCCCCCATGTCTCTCTCTCTATATACAGTTGTGTTCAAAATAATAGCAGTCAGACATCAATAACCTGATCAATCGCTGTTTTTGGTAGAAATGATATTTCTACATGGCAAATAATTTACTAGCAGGTGTAGTAGAGTAATAGAAATCCAACAGACCCAACAGTCATGACATGCATGCTGCTGATTCTGTGTAATTGAATCACTAATTGAAAGGGGCATGTTCAAAATAATAGCAGTGTGGAGTTCTATTAGTGAGGTCATTCATTATTTGAAAAACAGGTGGTAATTATTGCCCTTATTTAAGGAAGGAAGGAAGGCAGCAAATGTTGTACATGCTGGTTACAGTGCATTTCTCTCTGAAATTCTGAGGAAAATGGGTCATTCCAGACATTGTTCAGAAGAACAGCGTACCTTGATAAAAAAGTTAATTGGAGAGGGGAAAACATATAAAGAAATGCAGAAAATGATAGGCTGCTCAGCTAAAATGATTGCAAATGCTTTAAAATGGCAACCAAAACCTGAAAGACGTGGAAGAAAGCAAAAAACTACCATTCGAATGGATAGAAGAATAGCCAAAATGGCAAGGACTCAGCCAACAATCAGCTCCAGGAAGATAAAAGAAGGTCTAAAGTTACCTGTGAGTACTGTTACAATTAGAAGACACCTATGTGAAGCCAAGCTATCTGCAAGAAGCCCCCGCAAAGTCCCACTGTTGAAAAAAAGACGTGCTGAAGAGGTTACAATTTGCCAAAGAGCACATTGACTGGCCTAAAGAGAAATGGTGCAACACTTTGTGGACTGATGAAAGTAAGATTGTTCTTTTTGTGTCTAGTGGCCGGAGACAGTTTGTCAGATGACCCCCAAACGCTGAATTCAAGCCACAGTACACTGTGAAGACAGTGAAGCATGGTTGCGCAAGCATCATGATATGGGGATGTTTCTCATACTACAGTGTTGGGCCTATTTATCACATACCAGGGATCATGGATCAGTTTGAATACATCAGAATACTTGAAGAGGTCATGCTGCCTTATGCTGAAGAGGAAATGCCCTTGAAATGGGTGTTCCAACAAGACAATGACCCCAAACACACCAGTAAACGTGCAACATCTTGGTTCCAGACCAACAAGATTGACGTTATGGAGTGGCCAGCCCAATCCCCGGATCTTAATCCAATAGAAAACTTGTGGGGTGACATCAAAAATGCAGTTTCTGAGGCAAAACCAAGAAACAGAGAAGAACTGTGGAATGTAGTCCAATCATCCTGGGCTGGAATACCTGTTCACAGGTGCCAGAAGTTGGTTGACTCCATGCAACACAGATGTACAGCAGTTCTCAGAAACAGTGCTTATACAACTAAATATTAATTAAGTGATTCAAAGGAAAGCAAAATCTTCAAACATTTTTCAGTTTATATAGTGAATGTTTGAGTTTGTAAAGAAGAATACAAACACTGCTATTTTTTTTGAACAGTCTAATATTCACTTTTCTTCAATTTTTTTTAGAGGAACAACACAAATTTGATCTATTTTTCTTCATGTTTTGATTTGGAATAGAATGTGTAGTGTTCCCAATGCATTTGTGTGTATAGAAATAAAAGCTATTAGAAGGATTTCGAGCTTTATTCACTTTTTTCAACACACTGCTATTATTTTGAACACAACTGTATATATTGGCAGAATATACACACAGCACTGTCACAACAATGCGAAAATCTATAATAATAATAAGTGATGTGATCCTGCGCCCATATACTGTAGGTATATAGCAGTGTGTCCCCCCATGTCTCTCTATATATATTGGCAGAGTATACACACAGCACTGTCATAACAATGCTAATATCTATAATATTAATAATAAGTGATGTGATCCTGTGCCCATACATTGTAGGTATATAGCAGGATGTCCCCCCATGTCTCTCTATATATATTGGCAGAGTATACACACAGCACTGTCATAACAATACTAATATCTATATTAATAATAAGTGATGTGATCCTGTGCCCATACACTGTAGGTATATAGCAGGATGTCCCCCCATGTCTCTCTCTCTCTCTATATATATATATATATATAGGCAGAGTATACACACAGCACTGTCATAACAATGGCAATATGTGTAACATAGGCGCATACATAGAAATGTCAGGAGAAGGAAGGTGAAAAGCAGTGTAGTTAGGCGCGTCTCTTCTCATCTATTTCTAAGCACCTCGCATGGTCTCCACATAAATACTCCCATAAATACTGGAGCATATATTTCAGCATTATAAACACACACGCCGCTTGACGCTCTAGTCCCCACGTTACCTTGATTGACAGCCAGGCAGCTACTTCTCCATCTCACCGCCCATCCCACTCATTCTGGCAGTTGGCCCCGCCTCCCTGTCACCCCATTGGCTCCTAGCGGCGCCCCTACAGCCCTGGGTGGAAGGCGTCCCCAGAAACGACATGGGGACGGCCGCGATTGGTTCCAGTCGACTTGTACGTCACGACCCCACGTTGGGCTTTCGGCGCGGCGATTGGAAGCTACGATGTATTGCCTTCGCATGGGCTTGGGCGGGGCCGGCTTCTGGTTAGCTGGAGGAGTGTGAAACCGCGTGTTAATGTAACCAGTTGTGGAAAAGTGAGGGCGGCCCGAGACGGTGGTGTGTCCCGAGTACACGGAGCGAGCGGCGGAGGCAGCCCCTCACCGAGGCCTGGACGGCGGAGCCCCGGGAACGGCTTGTGACTGAGAGAAGTTTGCTTTGTCCGGTTCTTTCCTCCCCCCGGCAGACACTTTGTTTCAGTGCCCAGGAAGGTGGGGGAGGAGCGGGCGGAGCTGCTAATTAGCCGTCAGAAGTGAGGGGCTCTTTATTGTTATCGGGTTTGTTTGGCCGCCGCGCAGGATCTTCTTCCATCTGGATGTGGACGGAGCAGTGGTGGGGCTGTGTCCTCTCCCACCCAACCCCCAGCCGTGTCTACATGTGTCCTCGGAGCCACTGACACCCATCTGCCGGGGGATCGCCGGCTCCTCTCGGATACAGCCCAGCCCTGAGCTCATCGGCCGCCTCTGGGATTTATTGCCTTTTATTCTTCAACTTGTCCGGGAAAGTTTTGTGGAAATATCGGGAATCGTTGGCCGGGGCAGCGATCGGCGGGGTCCCGGGAGCCTGGATCTCTGCAGACAAAGGAAGGAGGAGGATGCTGGGCGGCTCTGCATAGACTCTGCACATCGCTGTGTCCCTGGACATCCGACCAGCACCGACACACACCGGGGCCTGCACACCACACCGGGATCTGGGAGCCTGACAGCCATCGAGAATTGAGCTGCCAAGGGGCAAGGCTGCGCCTGGGAGAGCCATGTTTCCCCAGAGCAGACACCCGGTGAGTTACCACCACCTGGATGGATGGCTCATCTACTACTACATCATCCTCTCCCATGATCAGGAGAGCCAGGCATCTAAATCCAGTGGTTGCTGGCATCTCACAAAGGTTCAGTCCCTTTAAATCTGAGATGAAGGTGATACTTCCTGTTATGGGGATTATAGTTCTACCCTTTTCTTGTCACCTACTCCTCCAGGGGATCAGGAGAGCCAGACATCTAAACACAATGGTTACTGGCATCTCACAAAGGTTTGGTCCCTTTAAACCCGAGATGAAGGTGATACTTCCTGTTATGGGGTGACAGCCAGAACATCTCACAAAGCTTTGGTCCCTTTAAATCAGAGATGATGTTGATGCTTCCTGTTATGGGGTGACATCTGGATCCTAGTTCTGCCCTTTTGTTGTCACCTAATCCTCCAGGGGACCAAGATCAGGAGAGCCAGACCTCTAAACACAATGGTTACTGGCATCTCCCAAAGCTTTGGTTCCTGAGATGAAGGTGCCACTTCCTGTTTAGATCCCAATTCTACCCTTGTGTTGTCCACCCACTCCTCCAGGGGACCATGGTCAATTGAGCAAGATGTCTAAACACAATGGTTGCTGGCATCTCACAAGGCTTCAGTCCTTTTTAAATCTAAGCTAAATCTGCTACTTCCTGTTATGGGGTGACAATTGGATTTTAGTTCTGCCCTTGCATAGTCAACCACTCCTTCAGGGGAGCCAGACATCTAAATCCAATGGGTACTGCCATCTCACAAGGGTTCAGTCCTTTTAAATCTGAGATAAAGAAGCTACTTTCTGTTATGGGGTGACAACTGGATTGTAGTTCTGCCCTTGTGTTGTCACCCACTCCTCAGGGGGACCAGGATCAGGAGAGCCAGAGATTTAAACCCAATAGTTACTGCCATCTCACAAGAGTTCAGATTTTTTTTTTAATCTGAGATAAAGCTGCTACTTCCTGTTATGGGGTGACAGCCAGATCCTAGTTGTGCCCTTGTGTTGTCACCTACTCCTCCAGGGGATCACAATCTGGATAGCCAGAGATCTAAACCCAATGGTTGACATCTCACCAAGGTTTGGTCCTTTTGAATATGAGATGAAGGTGCCACTTCCTGTTAGGATCCCAGTTCTTCCTTTGCATTGTCTCCCACTGCTTTAGAGCATCACAATCAGGAAAACCAGAGATTTACACCCAATGGGTTCTGCCATATCAAAAGTGTTCAGTCCTTTTAAATCAGATAAAGCCGCTACTTCCTGTTATGGAGTGACAACTGGATCTCAGTCCTGCCCTCGTGTTGTCACTCCTCACATAATCAGGAGAGCGGGACATCTAAACTCAGTGATTACTGCCTTCTCACACTGGTCAGTCCCTTTTTTAAATCTGAGATGCAGCTGCTACTTCCTGTTATGGGGTGACAACTGGATCCCGGCTCTGCCTTTGTGTTGTCATCTGCTTCCCTGGTGGATACTTCCAGGGCTGATATGCATTGTCCATAGTTTGTTGTCACCACCATTGAGTTGACATGCAAGGATGTGTACAGAGACATGAAGTGGAGGTTATTAGAGATGCAAAGAGGAATTGGGATTTAAAGAAAAGCGTTTTCCAAATGGGAAGAAATAAAGTGATTTTCATTAGTTGGTTGTCTGATTTGGGTTTAAGGAACAGGCCTCATGCACGCGGGGCATCTGATTGAGCCCCTGTGAACGCCAGGACTGCTTTTTGGAAAATGTAGCTTGAAAACGCAGTAAAATCTGTGTTTTGTACGTTGGGTTAGGCACATATGCATTGTACTGGTCAGAATATTTTGTCCTGACCATTGGCATGCATTAACGCATACGCTTTACGCATCTAGTGTTTAGACACATATGTTTTTACTCTTAAGCGCCTCTCAAGATGTGCCTTTGGTGGTGGGGTTTTTTGTTTTTTTTTCTTTATGTAAACATTCCTTCTAACACACCTGTAAATGTCTTTATGTGCATTGACACATGGCTTAATATAGATGTGCTTTTACCGGCTGAAAAAAGCTCAATGTATGTATAAGCGGTGTTTAAGCTCTGTGTGCATGAGGCCACAAAAGAATTCTATAGTGGACATGACTCATGTTTTGGGTGCAGGGGCTGCTTGTTCCATGTGATCATGTCACCAATTGTTCTTTGTCTTTATTTGGGGGTCTCAGACTATCTGGTTGTTGGCTGTTGTGTAAAGAAAGCATGGCGGTTTGTTTGCTTGTGAACAATTTTCTTTTTTTTTTTTTCCAGCCATTGGTTTAACATAAATCTCATGCCCACATGTCTGCCATCTGTTCAGCTCTCCAAGTTGTTGGGGAGGAGGAAGCTAGGGAAGCCTTATTATGTATGCCATATACCACCCACCAATTTTCCCTCCTTGTTCTTCAAGGGCTCTGACATGCTCTCGCTCTTTATTGCACTTTCTTTAATTCACAGTTGATGGTTTTACCATTTTTATGTTTTTGCGGTTGCCAGTTCAGACATAACTTCCTTGTTTTTTAGTTAAAAAAAAAAAAAAAAGCCGATCTGAAATGAGATGGCTAGGCCATATGCCCGCTCGGTAATCACACAGCCCCTTTGCTTGCCTATTGACCTCTAGGCTGGCTGTGTGGCGTCTCTTCTCTAGGCCGCAGCAGTTTTGTTGTGAGCGAGTTGGCTAACAGTGTTGCATTTGTGATGTGAAAGTTTTAATAGTAACATTTTATCCCATTGCATCTGTTTGTCAGCCATTGATTGGTAAAGAGATTTCAGAATGGCACAGCTAAAAAAAATGGTAGATTGGCTTTTTATACCAGTTTTTTTGTTTTTTGCTGTGAATGTATTGTATTGCTTTGCTGTTCTTCACACCTCAGTAATGATGTATTAATGGACAGTGTATGAAAGATGCAAAATATGTTTTTGACTGTACTGATGGCCTTCACATTGACCCTTTGCTTTAAAATGTAGCAGTAATGGATCAATTTAGTCACACACTGTAAGCATTTTATACTTATGATTCAGTGCCTCTCTGGTAAAGGCTACACACAGGATTTAGAGTTTTAAAGAGGAAAGATTTACTTTGTCATCTCATGTGGCCTGCGTGTGCATTGTTACTCTATTCAAGGATGTAAAGATAATGGGCCTTGTCATAAATTCTTATTTACCCTTGGCCCAGTTAGCCACTTCTAGAAGTCAGACTTGTCACACAAGATTAATATAATTGCCGGTTTATTGAGTCATTAGGTGTGTGTGTGTGTGTGTGTGTCTTTCTATATTTATCCATGCAGGTGAGGCCTGCTGTCTGTACTGATGTTTTGGTTGCTATGTATATTTTTTGGGCAGATTAGTAGAGTTTCTAACAACGTGTTACACCTATTCCTCCTCCAGTCAAACACAGAACAATACTGGCTGTGTCTCTTTATGGATGTATTCGTTCTGGAGTTGGATGAGTTAATCTGCATTGTGCTTTGCTTGGCAAGTCAAATGGAAACATTTCTTGGTGGCTTCTATGAAACTGTTGTGGGAATGGGACTGCAGGGTATTATGTTTGCTCTGCCTCGAGTATCATTCAAGTGGAAGTTGTATTGAAGTTGTGTGGGTTTTTTTTTTTTCTTAAATATTTAATTTCATTCCTGTCTTTTGGTCCTCCAGACGCCACACCAGGCCGCAGGCCAGCCATTTAAATTTACTATCCCTGAGTCCTTAGACCGGATTAAAGAGGAATTCCAGTTTCTTCAAGCTCAGTATCACAGGTGAGCATTTTGCAGAAAAATGTGTAAATCAATTTTGTTTACATTAAAAAAAAAAAAAAAAGTTTCTGTGATCCAATATATTCAAGGTGTCATATGAACCCTTCAGAGTCTCAAGGTGTATATTGCATTGACTGACTGAGTGTGTAAGCTTGATTAACTTTTATTTTACCTAAAAAAAAAATGAACTTCTATTTTGATGATCTAAACAAAGTGTGCTGTGACAGAACCTTTTTGATTTTATGGTTTTAAAGCTAGAGTGCAAATATTGCATGTTTGTTTCCAACAGTCTGCCTTGTGATTGTGTACACATACTTAGAGCTGGTATGCTGAACTTCAGGTCTGTTATTAGATCAATATATTATGTTCCAAAATCTATTCAGTGATCTGCTCTGGACAGGTTGATAGCCGGGGGCATACTATATTCTTGGGAGCTGTTCTATGAAAGCATCTTTTTACCTATAACATGGAATTAAGTTGATGTGGGTAAAGCATTGAGTTTTTCACTTAGTTTAATAAATCTCTTTTGAGGAATGTTTCAGTGTACCATGAATGAGTTAAATGCATTATGCGTTTTACTTGTCTTTAGTATTTCTAAATGAAGTGTTTTTTTTTTTGTGATGTTTTTTCTTCCTTATATTTATTGCCAGCAGGTGGTGTTGCTCTCCCCTCTCCTCACGTTCTTTCCAGAATGGTTTGTCCCATTCAAAGCAACTTTTTTTTTTTTTTTTTACCCTGTGTATTTATTCCCAACCTGCCTGAGAACTGTCAATATTTGCTCTTCATTTTGTAACAAAATCTTGAGTTGAAAACACCAGATGAGTCAAAGCTGTTTGCCTTCAGGAACCTGCTTAGCAGTAATAAGGCTTTGTTTAAATAGTAAATTAGTTACTGTTTGTTAAACATCCTGATACACAGGCAGTGTAAAAAGATTGAAGCTGGAGGTTGTTCAGTAAACTGAAGATAATACATACTCCCATTTAGGCAGGTAACCCAGCACCCTCCATTTCCTTCCTTATGCATACATGCTAAGTCATTTAGGGCTCATTCACACCAGCCCCATTGGGCTCCATTGGTCTGGGCTGTGTTGCCCAATGCATTGATGAGGAAAAATTACGTCTCCCCTTTTTTTTTCTCTAGATCACATCATTGTTGGTCTGCACTGAAAAAAAAAAAAGTAGATGCATTTATACACGGAGCAATTATAACGCTGTTAAACTGTCATATTCAATAACATTTTGAAAAGTAAAATAGAACAATAAAGCTGTAATTTGTTGTACAGTGCATTGCAGCAAACATGCACACCTTAAACTGATTCTAAAGGCTTTTTTTTTTTTTTTTTAAGAAAAAATAAACCTGTCTATACTTGCCTGCTGTGTGTGTGTGTAGTGGTTTTGCACAGAACAGCCCGGATATTTCTCGTCGGGTCACCCGCAGGCTCTCCTGGCCCCTCTCTTCTGTCGCGTGCCCCCAACAGCAAGCAGCTTGCTATGGGGGCACCCACTGCTCCATGTGTCCATTTTCTTACACACACACAGCTGTGGCTCGGCCCCGCCCACTCTCCTCACTGGCTGTGATTTGACAGCAGTGTAAGCCATTGGCTCCTTCTGTCTCATGACAAAAGGGAGTCCTGGGATAGCCGAGACTCCAGTGCACATTGCTGCATTGAGAGGGGGCCTTGGTGAGTATTGGGGGAGGTGGTGCTGCACACAGGTTTTTTACCTTCATGCATAGAATGCATGAAGGTAAAATCCTTGAGCCTTTACAACCACTTTAACATATGCCTGCTTGTGTGAATGGGCCCCCTAGAGTTGACAGTAGAGCTTTAAATGTTCAATATCTCCTTGCCTTATGATGTGTATATTATTGCAGAGATTGTCACTGTCTTCCTTTTTAATAAATATATAGGGCACAGGTCAAATTTTGAGGACACATGACCTGTAATTGCTATTTAGTGGTTTACAATCTGCTTGTCACTTGAGTGGGTAATAACAAGGCCAGGATTGCACACTAGTTAAAAGTAGGAATGCAGTTGTGGTCTGTGCCCCTGTCCAATTGTTGTTTTGTCAAAATTGACAAAAATCTGACTGTTTTTGCCCCACCTATATAATTTTATTTTTGTGTAGCTTTTCTGTTTGTTATACACGAGATCTTACTATTTCAAGACAGCTACGAAATGGATCAATAGTGCATGTCATTATTAGATTACATTATTCTGAATGAAAAAGCTGTGTCAGGAACACAACATCCTGTTCTCCAGCTTGAAGCCTGGAACGCATGGTCTCTGGCTACCAAACATCACTCCTGAGAGTCTATTATTTACAGTCAGCATTGAGATGAGAGAATCAAAAACGCTGTCTCCATCTTCCATGTAGATAGATAACTACAGACACATTGGAACACTGCTTAGTACATTAACACACCTTGACTATTTCCCTGTTTTATAATGCTTTGAAAAACATTTAGGATTTTGTTTAAACAGTGTATTTATAGACAGTAGTTTTTTGTTGTGATTTAACAAAGAATTAAACCCCTGTAAGGCGAGTTTTGTGGGGGGTTTTTGTATTGTTTTGTGCTGTAGAGATTTCCATTCACTTGTTTAAAAAAAATAAATAGAAGTTATAGAATCACTTTTAATAAAATCCAAAAACATAAATTAAATATTGCATATAGAGATGATGGCTGCATTAGTTTTTTTTTCAGAAAGAACTGAAAATATCTGTTGATCTTGCCAGAAATGCAGTTGATCTTGCCAGAAATGCAGCATCCTTATCACTTTTGTGCTAACCTGGAAATATAATGCAATGTCCTCATCACCTAAAACAATGTCATTTAATTTTGTGTAAACTACTAACCACGCAGCCTGAAATTGGTTGACTTTCAGCCTGGGTGGCAACCATGGATCCTTCCATAGATAAAAAATAAATAACTAAAAGCATGGTGGGGGGATCCTAGTCACCTCATCTGAAGCGGAGTACATGCACAACCCAGCAGGCTGAACAAAAATAACCTGACAGATCGCCGTACTAACAGAAATGTTGCTGCGATCCTCCCTGCTGTGCTACTTTATTCAGACAGTGGGATCGCGCCGCCCCCTCCCTCCCATGCCAGAACACACTGATCAGTGCTGGCAACCATTGGCTGCCAGCGCTGGTCGATTGCTGGTTTTTCTGCATGCCCGCTTGACAGAAGCCTGTCAGGCAGCTGTACACGTGTATTGACTGTCGGCCAGTTCCTTCTGAACCTGCTGATATTTGGATCATGTGTATTTAGTTTAGGGAATGGTAGGCTGCCATATGGTAAATGTTCAGTTTTGTGTGTTTTTAGATATGCTTTAGGAGAATATCTTGGTGATGGGCTGAAATGTAGTAGACACCTCTGGTTTTATCTATGAGAGTGTTTGTTTGTTTTTAAACTGCTTAATTTATTTACATTTTTATTTATTTTAGCCTTAAGTTGGAATGTGAAAAATTGGCAAGTGAAAAGACAGAAATGCAAAGGCACTATGTTATGGTATGTACATGTCATCTCTTATATACATTTTTCTTTTCTCTCTATATAGTAGTTACTCTTTTTTGTGTATGTGTGTACATATACAGTGTATGTAATATAAAATATATAAATATAGACTAAAACGAGCGCTAGATCTGTGTGGATAGAGCAGCTAGCATGAAAGGTAACAACCCCAAACCTTCTTAATAAAATAACATGCAGCACTTAAATAAAATATATGTAGATAGATCATCTTAGGTATGTATACATAGCTATTGTAGATAATTTAGTTGAAGAATAAACTACTGGAAAATTAAACTCGTGTGGTTTTTCTTTTTTTTTTTTTTTTTTTTCTTTCAGTATTACGAGATGTCTTATGGCCTAAATATTGAGATGCATAAACAAGTAAGTGAAACAGTGTTGATAAACTATAATGGATATCCTATATACTTTGTGAATCTGCATTTGTTTTTCTCAAATCTGTACAAGTTTACAAAACCAGTATATTTAAGGGCTTGCTCATGTTCCCGCAAGGTGCTCCTGTGCTGGGTTGCTATTCATTGTGAATGGCATCCCAGTGTCATTCACAATGGCACTGGGGTGCCATTCATAATGAATAGCACCCCAGTGCTATTCCAAAATGCATATGCATTGGCCTATTATGTAAACTGCTTCTGTTTTTTTCTTTTGCATTGCAGCTTCATTTCAAATGGATTGCCTAATGCAGCTCCTCCAATGCATGAAAACTTGTTCTGTATACTGAATGAGTCTTAAAGGCATGAAAAGTTGTCATTTCTTTCTGACATGAATATTTACATACAGTTCGAGTGTAACCTGTCTTTGTGGGATTGCTATTGCAACTACACAATAGTGGACGCCCATAGTACAATATGGGCGCCTCTCCTCTTATGTTTTACTTTCAGGCTCTACTTTTTTAGGTTTTTTTTTTTTTGTTTTGTTTAAGCTTCATAATATATTAAATAACCGCTCAGGGAGCTGCATAATTCTCCTTAATTCCATGTTAAGATTGTTTTTTTCGTTTGTATCTCCATGTGGTTTCTTGGTTCCATTTGGTTTCTTGCATAATTGTCAGTTATGCACTGCATTTTTTGTCTGTTGTCTTTATCAGGCATACAGTTGCTTTTATCTATCATCTCTGCTCTACACATGCCCAGTTAGTCAGCAGTTCCCCCCCCCCCCCCCCTTTTTTTTTTTTTTTATTATTATCGATGTTTTGTATAGCATAGACATTTTAGGCAGCCCTCAAGCAGCTTACAATCAAAAGTTGCAATTTTACATTCATGCATACACACATGCTTGGGCCAATTTAGACAGGAGCCGATTAACCTATTAGTATGTCTTTGAAGAGTAGGAGGGAACCATAGTATCGGGAGGACACCCACATAAGCACAAGGAAAACGTGCAAGCTCACATGCAGATAGTTTCCTGTCCTGCAACTTAAGTATCATTCCTCTGTACTGGACCTTTCTAGACATTCTATGAAGTACTTATAAATACCACTATCTGATGGCTCTTAAGTGGAAAGCATGATTACAGGGATTGCAAATTGTGTGTTTCTCCCTCCCCTGTGTATTGTCTAAATAAAAATGGATGCCCAAGGTGACTGCACATATTTATAGTACACTCCTAACCACTGCTTTATATTGTTTAATAAAAATAAATTCTATAAATTAAGATTTCTCAAATGACATCACAATCTGCGTCTGATAAAATTGTTCTTTCCATGCATCAGAGGAATTAGATGAGCACTTTTGGCATGTCATACAGCACTACATTTCCTATGAGCACAGCTGTTGCTCATTAGCATAGCTGTGGATCAACTGATGTAAGCAAGTTATGATCGAGTACTGTACCGTTCCTACCCATCCACAGAAGGGGGCATGACATGACGCATGCACTACAAGTAGGGGGAAATGTGACTCGGGTCAGTTTCCTAAGTAGTGCATACACTGGTTAAGAGCAAACCGTACGAATAGGGGACCAATTGGGAAAAGTGCATGAAAAATAGAATTGCTGAATAAAATATGGTGTATTTTGCAAAGGAAAGGCAAATACATTTTTTTTATTATGTTTATAATAATTCTGTATGGAGTTTGGATTTAAGACGCTACAATCCGCCTTAGGTGGTTTCTAAGGGTGGTCACATGACAAATATGCTTATCCCAGTGCTCTCTAGATTGGCGGTTTTTCAACCAAGTTACCTTTTTAAAGTTCTGCACAATCCTGAGGCACCCCGTTCTAAAATGTAAAAACTAAACTAATAGTTTTACATAAAACCGCAACATCCACACAGTTGGACACCCAATGTTGGAGGTGATTTTATTCTTCCAACTCAAATACACCTTTATATACTGGAACTGACCTAGTATTCCAGTGTTTCTCTTATCCCTCACTTTCTTTCCCTTACTTACCTAGTGTGACCCCCAGTGCTGATAGAGAGGGGTGGGGGGGAGCAAACAAGGTTGCTGTGCAAGTGCCCAACATCCTGCTAATCATCTGATAATGTAATTTGTTAGGATGATGGCAGCTAGAAAGTTGAAATGGTGTACAATGAAAACCTGTGGCTTTGTGTAACTAAAAGGCAGGCTTCCCGCTGGCTTGTATACAGTTTGTGGCAATTTTTCGGCATTTTGCTAAGGCACCCCTGTAGAAACCCGAGGGCACCCTTTCTCAGATAACTACATTGCAAAGAACCCAGTGAAACATGGTGAGCTTATATAATGAAGCTCTACTTTTGGTGCTTTTGTGTGTAAAGTTGCACTAGTTTTTTAATTGAACTGCATGCTGAAATGCAATTGAATGTTGTCTGAGGCACTGACCACGCCAGAGATGCATCTGGTTTAATATTGGTATAGCAATCTTTTAGATCTAGAGATGCTTATCACAAATTAACACTTCTTTGTAACTTTTTTTTTTTTTCCCATTGTAGCACTTGTATAAAACTTGTGTTGAAAAGTAATGTAACAATCAGCACATTTTGCGCTGTAATACCAGTCTTTTTTTTTTTTCACCCCTGAGTATGTGTAGTAGTTATAAGTAAACCATCATGTTTTAGTGTACTTGTGATGTTCACCTTTGTTCATCGGTTACCTGATTAGTGTTGAGCAGCTGACTCTGCTGTGTCCAGTTTAGCATGCTGTCACCTTGTAAAATCCCAGCCCTTGAAAAGAACAAATAGGTCATTTGGTTGTTCTAACTTGAGGTGTGAACCTCGGTTTGTGTTCCCATAAAATTCTCACTTATGACCATGATAATGGTGAATAAAAAGAGTATTGAACTGGAACAAGGCACT